>NW_021622534.1:0-10874 GCF_004785775.1 Grammomys surdaster | reverse complement strand
TATTCAAGAATTCACTTTGCAGTAACACATCACAGAGAATTTAGAGTCAGTTAGCAGTTTTTTAAAGTGTTAATATATGATTGATGTAACTATTTTGTTTAATTGTAAACTATAATTTTATAATTGTTTTGAGTTAAATGGCAAAGTAATTTCAAAGCACATAGTACTATAAAATAAATTTTGTGTAGCAGGATATTCATTCTGCTACATTGTATTCAGAGTGGAGCTCTGTGATTAGACAGTGGAAGAGGAAGTAGAGCTGGGAGAGAAATAGAGGATGGGGAGGGGAGAAAAAGAGGAATGGGAGGGGAGAAAGAGAGAAAGGGGAGGAGAAGAAGGAGGCTCTCTGCCTTGGAAAACCATGGATGAGTTGAAATCTGTTCTGGGAAGCAAATTCTATCAAAAGGTTAGATATTCGGTAACAATTCTAATTGTGTGGGCATCTTGTTGATTGAGCATTTCTAAATATATAAATCCTTTAGATAATCACTAAGCTTTAAGAGTCTCATTTCAACTGGGCACTGAGAGGACAGAAGATATTGTCTGGGGTTCAGCCTGAGCTTTGTGGATGCAGAGTGGGGGATTGGCAGAGCCATCCCCCATGCTGGCATCTCATGAGTGCCAGGGCCTGCACAACTAGCTAGCTGAAGCCGCCCCCCCCCCCCCCGCCATCAAAGCCAAGGAGCAGAAGGAACATGGTGGCTGCCAAGGAGCAAGCCTGACTGGGTGCTGTTTTCTAAATATCACCCCTACAAGTTTGCTAAATGCATTGTTATATTATGGCTTAATGTCTACTAAGAGTGCTTACTTTGCTATATAGCTATCAAGAACCATCAATATTTATTTATATGCACTGGAAAGAATGTAGTATTTTGCCACAATTAAAACAGATGGGACTTGGGTCATGAGCATTTTTTGATCTGAGAGCTGGTTACTTACTGATACGGACACATTTGGGAGGAGGTGACCAGCCAGTCTCTGTACATGTCATTGTGTCTTGACCATTTGGAAGATTGTAGCCATCATAACACTGGACTTTTACAGACTGACCCTGTAAATGTTTTCTTTCCCAATAAGAAGATTCTCCATTCTCCACATAATGGAAAACACATTGTTCTAAGAAACAGAAAAATTATAAATTTAAAAAGAAAACTTTCATTTGTCTAGAAAGAAACTAAGTTAAATGTTATCTTTACAACTATTTGATGAGCATGCATGGTATTCAAAAATAAAATTAATAACAAATGTTTAAGAGACTAACATTTGTCTTTAGTTTCTATAAATAAAATATGCAATTTCCATAGTCCCAACTGTGTGTGTACATTTCATGAAGAGCTGCTCACAAAGGACAGAAACTAGCTGCTTTTGGCTCACAAATTCTTTTGTTGGTCACATTTTGTCATGAGAAACTTAACTGTAATTATGTATGTGCTTCCTCTTTTAAAGAATTAAACTTAGTTAAATATAAAGACATTGACTTACTGAGGCATGGGACCTGAGGCTCCCACCCTTTTACTGTGCAACGAAGGTAATCCCAGTATGAATCTGAAGGTGTTGTAAACCCATTGTCACAGTAATAGCTGTACTCCTTTCCTATAGGTACTGGGAAGTAGGGTCTCCGTCTTTCTTCATAATACAGATGTCCATGTTTGAATTGTGGAAAATCACATGGTTTCACTTAAAATAAAAAATATATATATATGTAAAACAGAAAGCCACTCATATAAGAGATAGAACTCTTGATCAGTGAATTACTTTCAGTTAATTAAAATAACTACATGACAGAACAGTGGGTGTGTGGGAAAAGGAAGTAAAACAAAAGACAACTTTAGTTTGTGACAATGTCTTTCAACATGAAATCAAATTATAGCTGATACCCACCCAGAGATGTGGGTTAGAGATATTTGTCAATATCCAATATAACTGCTTATTTATAATTTTCACTGAAACTAAAATAAAATATGAATATTGAATCATATGGAGCTCTTTTTGTACCTTTTTATTAAAATGCTGTATTGTTCATTATATTAAGTTTATAAGTAATATAATTTATTATCTATATAATTATTTTTATTATTATTTATAATTTGTATTTAGTATAAGAATAATACCTTTTTTCATGAAGTATGATTCTGCTTCAAGAAACCTCTTGCAATATATTAAAAATTATTTCAACAAATACATATAAAAACAAATAAGTCTCCTTAAACTTCCTCATTCATTTTGGTTTTTGTTTTATGAGAGAAATTTTTCAAGAATTTTTTACACATTTATTACATGGTTCAAAAGTTGTAATACTTTTTATCCTAAATGTTCTTCTTTAAAAATTTTGAGAATTGTATTTTTCATAGGACATCAATAAGTTAAATTAGTGCACAGAGATTTTGTTTTAAAAAGTAACAAAAGGATGTTTGTTTCAGAGTAGGAATATCATTAATAACACAGTCCTCAGACTTTTACCTAATCTTCATTCTCCAGTGGGCACAGGTGAATCTGTTTTCCCCCTTTATACACATTTCTTTTTTTTTAATTGGATGATTAATGTACAGTCCATATGTTGTCCCCTTACCCCATCCCCCACGCACCCAGGAACCCCCTATCCCCTCACCCCTCCTCCTTCTTCTCTGTGGATGTAACCCCTACCTACCCCCCCCACTCCCACCTCCCCACTCTCAAAATTCCCACCCCCTGGGGCGTCCAGCCTTCATGAAACAAACATTATATTTGTTAAACTACATGGTCATTTGAGGTGGTCAGTACATAAATGTTTGATATCTTACAATTTTCAGATACAGGTTGTGACTGCATCAGAAATGATTGTTGTACTATGTATCATACTGTTAATGCACTCTACTCAGACAGCTGATCAAAATATTTACCAATTTTACAACTTTCATAAATATTATGGGCACAGTACAAGATCTTCTAGTTTTTTCTGATCTCCAATCCCAAGATTTTCTAATTTTTAATGATAAATCTCATCCTACTACATATTCAACATGACACAAAACATTAATTTCTAGTGTAACTTCTAACACAGATTCATCATCATCATCTCCTTTATTGTTCCAGTTATACATTTTACAATGTATTTCCCCCAATTAATAAAAGTCTTAATGAAAGTAATGAGAAATTAAATATCACTGAAGAGTGAGTATTACACATTTTAATTTTAAAAAGTTATTTAATAAAATTACAGATAAATTAACCGTCTTTATCTTATCCAGGAAATATCAGAATGTTCACTGCAAAATAAATAAAATTCAGATATATTCAAGCCACAGACAGTTCAGAAATATTTGGCCCTGATCTGCATTGTGGAAACTCAAACATAGTTGGGTTTGTGTCTCACTGCACTAGACAGATTCTACACTTATAATTGTAAAGCTACTCAAAAGTCCATGGCAAAGATGTCATAAGATCTGTATGCAGAGACACACATTAATTCTGTTATTAAAATAAATTGACTTAACACTAAACAATCTTCTATGTAAATATGTTTATATTCATAGCTAATCACACTGTTAACATCAGAGAAGATTCTTTTTTCTAGTAAATTATAATAAAAGTAAAGATTCATTAATATACAATGTAATAGAAATAGCGACAGTGTATGGAAGTATTAAACAAGACACATGCACCATCCCCTCGAAGCATCCTGTGAATGAAGGAGCACAAAGATTTTAAGAGCTAGAGTAATCAAGGCTGCTATATCTGGATAAAACATTGCCATTACAATCACAAACTCTCAAAAAGTACAGACCCCCTCACAGGAATGGGCCATCAATATCCAGGCATGACTGTAGTAAGGTCTCGGGGAATGGTGGCCTTCACTTTTGGAACTATAATGCTGATAGATTTAGAATTGTAGGGAATCATTGCTTTCAAGTGTATACCCACTAATGAATAAACCAGGGTTAAAATACAAGTCCAAGTCAAATGTTACACATATTTCCTGAGTTAAGCTAAATGTATCATACATCAACACTCAAAATTACAATTGTTGGAAAAGGATAGGAATAGATGATATCTTGTTTATAGAGATGAAACAATGTGGAAGAAAATAGGAACAGAGAATATCCAGAATATATTGTGGTATACCAGAAGTCAGAAGCCACAACCCAGACCAATGATTGAATGGAATGAACATCTGCAAGTAAAGCTGTTTGGACAAAAGGATATACTGTATGGCACACTGCAATTCCTGCGGCTTCCTTGACAAGATGTTTATTTGTTTGTTGGGGTTTTTTATTTGTTTTGTTTTAAGAAAAAGCTTGCAAGGGCACAGATTAAATATGGAAGAATGGGAAGATGAGTGGGATTGAGTACTTGTGAAAGTTACCAGGAATAAATTTTAAAAAGGCCAAAAAATATTTTCAACAAAATAATAAAAGAAAAACTTTATAATCTAAAGAAGGAGATGCCTATAAAAGTAGAAGTTTACAACACACCACATAGATGGGAAAAGAAAGTGAAGTTCTCTCAAAACAATAATCAAAGCACAAAATATTCAAAACAAAGAATAAATACCAAAAGCTGTGAGAGGAAATATATAAAGGCAGACCTATCATAATATACCTAATTTTTAATGGAAACTCAAACAAGAAGGACCTGGACATACTAAGAGACCAGAGTTGCAGCCTAGAATACAGTAGTCAGCAAAACACTCAATAAACATAAAAGGAGAAAACAAGCTATACCATGAGATAATCAAATTTAAACAATATATATTAACACCCAAGCACTATAAAAAGTACTAGAAAGAAAACTCCAATCCGAGAAGATTATGTCCAAGAAATAAATAATCTTTACTTCAACACAAGGAGATCATCTCTACCACAGGTAATAAATAATCTCACACCAGCAAAAGAATACACATACACACACACACACACACACACACACACAAATACACACAAACAAAACCATCACCACCACCACCATCAAAATAATAGGAATTAACAGTCATTGGTCATTTATAGCTCTCAATATCCGTGGGTTCCATTCTCCAATAAAGATGGCACAGGCTAACAGAATGGATGTGAAAACAGTATCATCCTTCTTCTGCATACAAGAAACATACCTCAACATCAAAAATAGGTATTACTTCATAGTAAAAATTAGAAAAAGATTTCTCTAGCAAATGGAACCAAGAAGCAAGACCATGTAGCCATTCTAATATCTAACAAAATAGACTTCAAGCCAAATTAATCATTAGTGGTACAGAAGGAAACTTCATACTAATCAAAAGGAACATTTCATGAGTATGACATCTCAATTCTTAACATCTCTGCCTGAAATGCCAGGGCACTGACATTTATAAAAATTAAAAACAAACATACAAACAAATAAAAAAAGAAAAAAATTACATAACATGTCTCAAACACCATACATTAATAATGGAAAACTTCCACACCCCACTCTTGTCAATGAACACATCATCCACACAGAAAAAGTCCATAAAAAAATGGGCCACAGAGATATTATCAATCAAATGGATTTAACAGAAATCTATGGAATATTTTACCCAAACTTAAAAGAATATATCTTTGTCTCAACACCTCACAAAACATTCTCAAAACCTGACTATATACTCAATCACAAAGCAAGGCTCAAAAGATACAAGAAAATTGAAATATTTCCTTGTATCTTATCAGACTATATGGATTAAAGCTTAACTTCAACAACAGAAGCCTATAAACTCTTGGAAACTGAATAACTCTCTATGGCATGACCACTGGATCAAGGAAGAAATAAAGAATTAAAGGCTTCAGGTATTCAATGAAAACGAAGGCACAACATACAAAATGTATGGGACACAATGAAAGGCATGTTAAGAGGAAAGTTTATAGCACTAAGTGCTTTAATAAAGAAATTAGAGAGATCTCATACTAATGAAAACTCTAGAAGTGAGTATACAGCAGGAAATAAACCAACTTGGAGCCAAGAGACATTATAGGGATCAAATCAATAAAACAAAATCAAAGAGAACAATGCAAACAAGAGTTGGTTCTTTGATAAAATCACCAAGATAAACACTTAGCCAAATTAACTGAGAGCCAGAAAGAATATTGAAACTAACAAAGTCAGTAATGAAAACAGGGACATAACAATAGATACCAACCAAGTCTGAGGAATCAGACTTCAAAAACCTGTATGCTACAAAATTGAAAAATCTAAAACAAATGGACAATTTTCTTGATAGATACCATTTATCAAAGTTAAATCAAGATGAGATACAAAATTTAAATAGACCTATAATACCTAAGGAAACAGAAGCATTCATTAAATGTCTCCTAACACAAAAGATCCCAGAGACAAAAGATTTTTAGCTCAAGAATCAACAAAACATTCAAAGAAGATCTAATATCAATACTCCTCAAATTTTTCCACAAAATAGAAGCAGAAGAACATTTCCAAATACATTGTATGAGACCAGAGTTACCCTGACACCCAAACCACACCAAGATTCTACAAAGTGAATTTCTATAATAAACATTGATCCAAAAATACTCAATAAAATACCAGCAAACAGAATTCAAGAACATATGAAAAATATCATCCACCATGGTCAAGTAACCTTCATGCCAGTGATTCAGGGTTGCTTAAACATATGAAAAAATTTTAACATACAGATATACTTTTGATGCCTGTCTCCTACCATAGCATATGTGTAGCCATTTTATTCCATTCCTGCCAGGTATTTCATATTGTTACTGTATATGCCTGCCAGTCATTGACACAGAAATATAACTTGACTCAAAGCAAGGTCATTCTGATCACATGTCATGTTCTGTATGAGATTTGTTAGTCTTATAAAATTCTACAAAGTTTTGCATAGGACCCATCAAATTAAAGTTCTATGTGAACTGTTATGTCTAAAGTGACTTGAGTCAGAGCAGACCACCGGGCAACACTTCCTGCAACTGTGTATGAGCTCACTATGGTTTTTCAGGTTTAAGCTTTTATAAGCTGACACAGAAACAATGTTTGGGGTTGTAGCTCAGCCCCCAAAATTGGAGCTAAGGCCCTGATTGATCGGTCTTAGGGTATGCATCCAATAGACCATCCCTGTCTGTCTGATATCAATGTTTGCATCATTTGTTGGGCAACTCTTGGAACCCAAAATATGCATATTGAAAAAATATATATTTACAAACTGAAAGATAAAGGCATGGTTAACTCATTAGATGCTAAAAAAGTCTTGGCAGAATCCAATAACCCTTCAGGATAAAAGTCTCAGAGAGATGAGGGATACAAGGAATAGAACTAAAAATAATAAAGGCAATATACACCAAGCCAATAGCATCAAATTAAATGGAGAGAAACTCAAACCAATTCTATTAAAATTGGGAACAAGACGATGTTATCCACTCTCTGTTCTGTATATCACATATACATTCTACACGTTCAATTAAATTCCCATGAAAATTCCAACACAATTCTTTACTGTTATTAAGAGAATGGTTCTCAACTTCATATGGAAAAAATAAACATATACAGGAGCGCTAAATTCATCCAGTACAATAAATGAACTTCTAGAGGTATCTTCATCCCTGATTTCTAGCTGTACTGCAGAAGATAAGTAAGAAGAGCTGCATGGTGTTGGCATAAAAACAATCAGGTTTAAAAATGGAATCAAATAGAAGACCCAGATGTAAATTCACACACCTATGGACATCTGTATTGTTTTTAATAAAGAATCAAAAATTAGATTATAGGCAAAAGAAAGTATCTTCAACAAGTTTTGCTGCTCTAATGTCAGCCTGTAGAAGAATGCAAATATATCTATCACCCCACATTAAACTCTGGTCCAAGTAGATCAAAGACCTGAACAGAAAACCAAGCATATCGAAGCTGATAAAAGAGAAAATGGGGAAGCCTTGAACACACTGGCACAGGAGAGATCTTCCTGAACAGGACACCTATCATGAAGGCACTAAAATTAACAATTAATAAATGACTTCCCATGAAACTAAGAAGCTTCTGTAAGGCAAAGGATACCATCAAAAAGGACAAAACAGCATCCTACAGAATGGGAAAAGATTTTCACCAAGTCTACATCTAATAGAGAGTTAATTACCAAAATATATATTTTAAAAGTGTTTTAAAAAACTAGAAATCTTGGGATGTGGAACAGTTGGAGGGTGGAGGGGGGGATAAAATCTGGAGCATAAAAAAAATTAAAAAATAAAAAATAAGGAAAACACTGGACATCACCAAAGAAAAATATTCAATTTTAAAAATGGGGTTCAGATCTACATAGAGAATTCTCAAAAGAGGAACATGGCCAAAAACCATTTGAAGAAATATTTAACATCTTTTGCCATCCGGGAAGTGTGAATCAAAATGATTCTGAGATTCCACCTTACACTTGTCAGAATAGCCAAGATCGAAAACACATGTGACAGCTCATGGTGCCAAGGATATGGAACAAGGGAAGCACTTCTTCCATTGCTGATGCGAGGGTGAGCTTGTACAGCCAATTTGGAAATCAATATGGCTGTTTCTCAGAAAATTGGAAATTATTCTACCTTAAGACTCAGAAGACACTCCATCCTACCACAAAGACTTTTATTCAACTATATTCAAAGCAGCTTTATTCATAATTGCCAGAAACTGGAAAGAACCTAGGTGACCCTCAACTGAAGAATGGATAAAAAAATAAATGTGGTTCATTTGCACAGTTGTTTAAAAACAATGCCATCGTGAAATTTGCAGGCAAATGGATGGAACCAAGAGATCATCATAAGTGAGGTAACTCAGACTTAGAAAGACAAACATAGTATGTAGTCATTGGGTATTGACTACAAAGTAAAGGATAACTACGCTATAATCCATAGACTTAAAGAGGCTAAGTAACAAGGAAGACTCAAGTAGGGATAAATAAATATTCCTGGGAAGGGGAAATAGAATACATATTGAAGATGGGCTCAGAGTAGGTTTAGATGGGAACTGTAGGGATCAGTTATGGAGATGATAGAGGGAGAAAGTACTAGGAGAGACAACTGGAATTGGGGAACAATTCAGGGGCAATGGAAACTCCCAGGAATCAGTGAGGTGACTCTAGCTAAGAATCCTAGCAATGAGAGATATGAAGTCAAACCTGGCCATCTCCTATAATCAAAAAAGACTTCTCATAAAATGTTTGGGACACCAAACCAGACATAAACCTTCAACCTAGAATTTGTCTTACCAGCGTGATGTGCTGTGGTAAAGGTTTTATAGAAAATTTGGAAGTGGCTATCCAATGAGAGATACAGCTTGAAACCCATGTCACAAGAGATGCATTCACCCCTGACACTGACTTGAGGACCAGAAACCAGAGGTTATATGACCCCAGAGTTCAGAAAGAACTAGAAAGGTGTGGTCTTATTTACCAGTAAGTCTCAAAGGCTGTAAACATTATTTGTCTAGATAAGATTGTACAGAAGCCAGGCAGTGATGGCACACACCTTTAATCCCAGCACTTGGGAAGCAGAGGCAGGCAGATTTCTGAGTTTGAGGCCAGCCTGGTCTACAGAGTGAGTTCCAAGTTCCAGGACAGCCAGGGCTACACAGAGAAACCCTGTCTTGAAAAACAAAAACAAAAACAAAAAAACAAAAACAAAAAAAAGATTGTACAGAGGCTAGATCAAAGTTTACAGAACTAGGCCTAGATTAGCAGAGAGAGGCCTTAAGCCTATGAGACAACAATTACTCAGGAGGATAAAAGTTACTTTTACAGTCACCATTAGACAGAGTTTGGGGATTCCTGCTGACGATGGAGAAGAAAGACTATAAGAGCCTGAGGGGTCAAGGACACCACAAGAAAACTCAGTGTCAAGTAACTTGGACTCTTGGGATTTCACTTAGATTGAACTGTAAATCAGGGTGCCTGGATCTAACCAATACCCTCTGTATATTTTTTTATAGTTGTGTAGTTTGGTGGTTTTGTGGGATTCCTAGCAGAGCGAATGGCAATTATTTCTGATTCTTTTGCCTACTTTGGAGACCCTTGTCCTCATACTGGGTTGCCTCACCCTGTCAAAATATAAGGAGAGGTGACTAACCTTATTGAAATCTGATGTGGCATTGTCAATTGATATCACTGGGGGCCCCCATTTTCTGAAGGGAAATAGAGGAGGAGCGGATGGGGAGGAAGGACATTGAGGGGATGGAGGAGTTGGGAAGCTGAGGGGACAGAAACTAGAGTCAGGAAGTAATATATGAGAGAATAAATTTTATTTAAAAAACCCTAATGGCAAAACAATAAATAAATAAATAAATAAATAAATAAATAAATAAATAAAACCAATAAGAGATAGAAAAATAATTTGGAAGAGAACTAAATTTAAAAATTTTTAAAAACTCAATTTACTTACAATTCTTATATTTATTAATACTATTTCTCAGTGAAAATAGCTTCTTTCATTCTTATGAGTTGGATATTATAGATTTCCCATAATCTCATCTCAGTTAAAAGCTTGGTTTCTCATTGCTGATGATATGGGGAGGGTATAAAGTTCAGAGTTTTTGGACACATTGAAATAATTTAAGTCATTGGGTCTATGCCTTTGAAGGAGATATTGAGATCTTAGTCAATCCCTTGTATCTCTTTGCTGATGGCCATTAGGCAAGCAGCTTCGACTTACCACTCACTACCTGACATAAAGATTCTCCTGGTAACAGGATGAAAATGACAGAACAACTTGACCATGAACTCAAGTCAGCAAAACAAAATAAATCCTTCTTCTAAGTAATTAATTCAGTAATATTGACATAACAACAGAAAGATGAGTGGGAAGAGATCCTCAGCTGCTCATCTGTCATTGTATACTTTATTCCTTAGGGGATATCAGGCTTAAGTAGGATACAAATTTACCATAGACTGT
>NW_021622533.1:0-6983 GCF_004785775.1 Grammomys surdaster | reverse complement strand
AAATTCTGGCAGACCTCTCAGGACACAGCTATATCAGGCTCCTGTCACCATGCACTACCTGACATCCACATCAGCATCTACGTTTGGTGACTGTACATGGGATGGATACCCAGGTGGAATGGTCTTCAGATGGCCCCTCCTTCAGTTTCTGTCCCACACTTTGTCTTCATATTTGCTCCCTTGAGTATTTTGTTACTCCTTCTAAGAAGGATAGAAGCACTCCCACTTGGTCTTCCTTCTTCATGAGCTTCATGTGGTCTGTGAGTTGAATCTTGGAAATTTCAAGCTTCTGGGTTAACATCCAATTATCAGTAAGTAAATACCATGTGTGTTCTTTTGTGATTGGGTTACCTCACTCAGGATGATATTTTCTAGTTCCATCCATTTACCTAAGAATTTCATGAATTCATTGTTTTTAATAGCTGAGTAATACTCCATTGTGTAAATGTACCACATTTTTTGTATCCATTCCTCTGTTGAAGGACATCTGGGTTCTTTCCAGCTTCTGGCCATTATAAATAAGGCTGCTATGAACATAGTGGAGCATATGTCTTTGTTATATGTTAGAGCATCTTCTGGGTATATGCCCAGGAGTGGTATACTTGGGTCCTCAGGTAATGATATGTCCAATTTTCTGAGGAACTGCCAGACTGATTTCCAAAGTGATTGCACAATCTTGCAATCCCACCAACAATGGAGAAGTGTTTCTCTTTCTCCACATCCTTGCCAGCATCTACTATCACCTGAGTTTTTGATCTTAGCCATTTTGACTGGTGTGAGGTGAAATCAGGATTGTTTTGATTTGCATTTCCCTCATGACTAAGGATGCTGAACATTTCTTTAGGTGCTTCTCAGCCATTCGAGTTTCCTCAGTTGAGAATTCTTTGTTAGGCTCTATACCCCATTTTTTAATAGGGTTATTTGGTTGTCTGGAGTCTAATTTCTTGAGTTCTTTGTATATTTTGGATATTAGCCCTCTATCAGATGTAGGGTTAGTAAAGATCTTTTCCCAATCTGTTGGTTGCCGTTTTGTCCTATTGACAGTGTCCTTTGCCTTACAGAAACTTTGCAATTTTATGAAGTCCCATTTGTCAATTCTTGATCTTAGAGCATAAGCCATTGGTGTTCTGTTTAGGAACTTTTCCTCTGTGCCCAAGTATCAATTGGCAATGTGGAAAACCTTTATACTTTACTTTGATAGTATTTATAGAACATGATATATTATAAATGTTACCCTTCCTGTGAAAATTTATAGATGAGAATACTAACAGTAAAATTCGTGGGCAAACACTGAGCTAAGGGAACTCGAAGTTTAACAACAAATATAAATACCGAGCTGTGCTGCTTGTGACTGAGTGACTTTTTTCCTGCCTTCTTATGTTTTGTTTCCTGTAATGCATATATTAAAAAATAAACGAAAGGTTCTTTTAAAAAACTTAAAAAAAAAAAGAAATGTAAAACCAAGGAAAGTTGTGAGAAACAGACAAATGATCTCATTTCAGTAATTTTGTTTTTAAAAAGAAATATGATTAAAACAGAAGGGAGACAAGGCCATAAGAGAATAGGGCTAACAGCTGGTCCAGCAACCTTCTGAATCAGTTGTGAGTATGCTGAGCACACAGAGACTGGTATGAATACTCCATGGGAAGTGATGTTACCTAATCACAGCCATAACAACCAATCTTCCTCTCAGTTAAACAAGAGTTGATCATAAATATTTAGCCATGCTGATTTGAAGTCAATCCATTTATAGGGCCATTTTAGTGTCAAAGCAGGAATTATGTATTTCCTATGAGTAGGAAATGTGTATGGTTTGTCTGGAAGACTGAATGATGGAGTTCTGAAATACATGAACCAATAAAATGAACAGTATGTCCTAGTTCCATCTTTTTCCTGTTTCAACTCCTGTCTATCTTTGCCTCCTTTTGTTTCACATAGTCACTTAAGTGTTGAGGTAATTATTTAAAATGGGCTCTGGCTCAGGCTGACTATCGAAGTTGCCTAGTCCAGCCACCATGTTTCTTGGCTGGAGGCCATGTGCGTGCTGCAGCTAGAAATGGCCAACTAGAAACACCAGCCCTGCAACTCACGAGACGTCAGCGTGGAAGATGACTCAATCTCTCACGATGTCTCTGCAAGGCTGGCCATTGCCTAGACCATCTCGCCATCCACGTGGGCCCAGTAGAAAGATGAGACTCTAACGCTTAAAGATTAATCAAAGGCTATATATTTGGTAATCATCAGTAACAAGGTGCCCATACAATCAGAAGTGTAACCCAATACCCAACCTAGATATACCAACTACCTTTGACTGCTACAGACATGTGAATATCTGCCTCCATCTCCTCTCTCTGTCTCTGTCTCTCTGTCTCTCTCTCTCTCTCTCATTCTCCTCTCCTATCTCCTAGTTCATCCTCTTCCTTTTCTTCTCCTCTCCTCCTTACACCTCCTCTTCCTCTTCCTCTCCTAACTCATCCCACCTTAGCTCCTCCTACAACTTAGAGCTGATACATATGGAGAAGCCAGAGTTTCTTTGCAACTTAGTGTTCCTCTGTGCTTGAAGAGAGTGGGAAAAACTTGATTTGGTGAGTTAGAGAGTCCATCCAATGGGTCAAGAATTTCAGATTCCAAGTCTGATCTAGTTAATGTATAACCTGGTATATGAAAAATTCTCATTAGATTTTAGCTTCTTTATCTGTAAAAAAAATAAATGTTATAAATTGTAACACTATACACAAATATGAAATATTTGTCATGCTTTTCTGCCCTTGAACTTGCCAGGCCACTTAACACACACACACACACACACATGCACACACTAGTCTGTGATGGCAAATGAACAATAAAGTAGCTGGATTTCCCAAGTGTTTATTTCCTGTCTGTACTCACTTGTCTGAAGAAACCAGCCAAACTGAGAATACTCTGGAGAGTTGTTGAGTCTGCAGTGTGGGTGTACAGGACAGGATTCTTAGGATGCTCTTTTGAGGTCTTCCCATCATAAAATGCAAAAGCCAAAAAGTATTTTGGCTTTAACTTCTCCATTTTCCAAATAATGGATTTGTGGGTACAGAGATGAAATTTTGCTTCTACTCTGTTAAGTAATTAAGTACTTAATTTGAAAGTATTGCAGTAACACACACTCTACTAATTGATAACTATGAATATATTTAAGGTTTAATGACAATATATTTAAACATTCATTTTCCTCAAATTTTCAAGGACCAAGATGTTATTCTAAATAGTCCAGAAAATTATGGTGAAAATGTTATAAGTCTTAGACTACACCCTCAAAAAGGTACAAGCCATTCAGGAAAACAAAATGAATTCTCTCAATACGTAATGTTTTTCTATATATTTCAAGGTTACATAAAAGCACAGTGAATAATTGATATCATGTGTAATTATATGACTTGTTTATACTCTTCATGTGCAAGTCTTACTAATTTTATTTTTGCGTAATTATAATAGAACTGTGACTTAAAGTCTCAAACTCAGCAACATATACAAAGAGACTTCCCACCAGCTGCTGCCAAAATTCTTCCCTTTTTGATTCATCCTTACCTCACTTTATATGGGTAAAACTATAACAATTGAAAAATGGGTAGTCTGGATGTGACCCACTTTCTTGTTTTCTCATTTTAGCCATGCCTGGGGCCACCTGTTCAACATCAGCTGCAGGAAGGCCAAATAAAGGGTTTGGGCCAAAACGGGGAGACTGCTCAGACCCATACAGTCACTCAGTGGAGAGCTGGGGTTTCTTTACACAGCCCGGTAATCAATCTCAGGTCATGTACCAAGTGGGAAAAGGCATGTACTCACTGCCTACTGCTGTCATAACAAATTGTCACAAACTCAGTAATTTGAAACAGTTTTCATCTTATAATTTTGTAGACCAGAAATCTAGTAGATTCACAAAGCCCCAATCAACATCAGAGCCACCATGGCCAGTCCTGTAGGCCAGAAATCTAGTAGATTCACAAAGGCCCAGTCAACGTAAGAGCCACTGTGGCCACTTTTACCCAAGGCTCCTTTAGGCAGCTGGCAGGATTCTGTTCTCTTCTACCTTCAGGCCATCAGTAGTGAGTCCTGCTCTGAATCTCTCTGACACCAGCCATACAATGTTCTCGGCTCTTATGGGCCCTTGCAGTTCCTTGGGCCCACTAAATAATCTGTAATCATTTCTTCTTATGAGTGCATATACATATCAAATCTGTAGAAAGTGATCTCACACTACAGAGGTTCTGGTTTTGACATCTTTGAGTGGTCCCTCTGCCTTCCACAGAACTGTTCTCTGACATCAGAGAGCCCTGGGGTAAGTATTGCTGCATTCTCTATGTGCAGTGGACTATTTCCAGGAGTCCTCTACTATAGGCTCATCTTTTGGAGCTTTTGAAGAAAGCATTCACTGTGCCTGTTACTCTCTATCATGTGACCTAGTCTCATGCTGGTCTGGTTGTATAGAGATGGAAGAGTGTCCTGGGGCATGAAGAGGAGCCATGCCCTCATACACTAGACCAGGTAGCCCCAATCACAAGGCTTTTTCTTCAAAAATGTTCTGATTCTTCCTCAGTCTGCCAGGGCCCCTTCTCTCTGACTCTGGCTATTTGAAATCAATAAAGAAGAAGGAAGGTTGCTTGAAATTTGCTAGGGTGTTCTTTGTAAAACTTGGAGCGGGAAGTTTTATGTCTTACAAATTTAACTTTACAACACAACATCCATTTGTGTATCCTTAGCTGTGAGATGTTTCAGTGGCAATTCCTATACCAGTCACCAAATTATGACGTATTTAAGAAGAGGACACTTTCCATACCGAAATTTATGACCACATTTTTATGTCGTTCCATTTTCTCTTGCTGTAGACTAGCTATCACCATACTTTAATCTACATAATCTACAAGTTAATAATCAATATGTATATCCTCTCTATAATAAATTCATACTGCAATATATTGTTTAGATATTTTTAAGTATTAAGGAGCATAAAATAATACATTATCAAATGCTTTCACATGTCTTTCTCAGATTTTGGCACAAAACAGATGAAATCAGGTGAGTTCAGAGTAATATGATTGTAGATATTGGAGCTAAACAGCATAAAGAACCCACAGATGAAGTAGGCCCTGACTTCTAGCTATATTATTCTTCACTGTTGTTCTATACTCAAACTTATTACCTGGGCTCAAAACTGGGCAGAAAAATGATTCAAATATGGGATGAAAGCTTGTATGAGTAGATGCCCAAAGTCAATGTGGTGCTCTCCTCTTACACTGAGTGCCACTTCAGATGAGGGATGTCACTGCCCACCATGGTGCAGAGGCTCAGCGCTGCTTTGCAGTAGAAAGGGTTCAGCCACTGTATGTTCCACTTGTTATTTGTGGTGAGGGATATTCTCAGGGTGCTTTTCTCTTTCTTCAGTAAGAGTCTCCTGCTGAGGGGAAGTTTTCATCTTGAAATGGGTCATAAAAGTTCTTACCTTGTGTCAAGAATCTGTCTGCTATAAGATCCCATGTCAGAGGCTGGTATTAAAATGAAAAGGCTACCTTTCAATGTCTCTGTTTCTTAACCTTGTGCTGACCAGCTACTGCCACACTCTGAAATCCTATTCTTTCTAGAGCAACCACCCTCTGGTCTTGCCGTCTTTTAATTTCTTACATTAGATTATATTGTATGGGAAGAGGGGAGCTGACACGACACACATGGAAGTCAGAAGACAACCTGCAGGGGTGTGTTCTCTCCTTCTACTATGTGGGTCCAGGAGATCAAACTCAGGTATTAAGCTTGATGACAAGCAACTTTATTGGTTGGCTGAGCCATCTCACCAGTTTGATTCTGGTATCTTAACTCAGTCTATCTTCTGTGTTTTCCCAAATCCTATTATACTCATCTTGTCATAGAGCCTAGCATACCGTAGTATTTTTATTTCATCCAGAGGGAGGTATTTTTTTTTGAAAGTCACTTAATACTCAAGCTCACCCTAAGGCTGTCTCATAGGGAATAGTTAATAAATGCTGGATGAATGGATGGATATTTTTGTTAATACTACATCCTCATAGAACAGCAGCCAGACCAAATGTAGTTTCCGCCACTTGAATCTATAGGTGTTAGGATGGTATCAATTCTACCTATACTGACCAACGTATCTAACCATAATGCCTCACTCTCTTTCTGCCCTGAGATTATGACTGCTAAGATGAGCTTAGGCAAGAAAGTAAGCAGTGTGTGCTCACCGTGTTGCCTAAGCCCGTCACAGAAGCAACATCAGAAGCAGCATGACTCACATCAGTCGTGTTCCTACTAGAAGCCCAGGAGTACCCTGCCTGTGGTTTATAGTTAGCAAGAACTTACTAGACACCGTGTAGGCCTTGAGTGATTACAATGTTTCTGTTTCCTAATGTATCGAGCTATGCAATAACAAACTTTGCTACGAAACCACAGCCCTATCAGAGAGTGAGGACAGGGAGAGAGTGCTATGATGGACTGAACAGCTGACATGCTTCCCAAGCAACTTTTGTGTTTGTCATCAGCTTGTAATTACAATGTTGCTTGCTCTTTCCATTTGCCCGCTGTGATACACCGTACTTGTCCTTTAACAATGTCTTTGGTTTAAACAGAAAACCTCAGGAGGACAAGGACTGTCCTCTATCTCCATCAACACTGTGTCTGCCATTATCTGTATCGGAGAGGAATAAATGAGTAAGCTGAAGACTATGTTGATTGCCTTATTTTATTTTCCATTATTATAACAGAACACCACAGACTGGGCAGTTTACAAACAACGGAAGCTTATTTGGATTATGGTGCTAGAAGCTAGGAAGTCCAAGAGGAAAGAATAACTTCTAGTAGGACTTTCTTTCAGCCACAAACATCATTACAAAATACTGACTCTTACTGTAATCAGATCCAAGTCTGGAAGCTCACATTCATCTCCTGCAAGTGTCCTACACACACACACACACACACACACACACACACACACACACACA
>NW_021622532.1:2989-5293 GCF_004785775.1 Grammomys surdaster | reverse complement strand
ACACACACACACACACACACACACACACACACACACACACACAAATTAAAAGAAAGAGTAAAGTGGAGTTGATATTTGTGCCCACAAAGATAGTTTTCATTTGATTTTCATAAATACCTTGAGGGGATAAGACTAAATCTATCCATTTTATACTTAAAGAAATTAAGGCACAGAGGTGAAAATGCTTGCCAAGGTTACAGGTGCCAAGGGCCAAAGCTTAAGACCACAGATGTGACAGCTAATACTGATTGTTAACCCAACAGGATCTAGAATCACCTAGGAGACAAGTTTCTGGAGCTGTATATAAGGAAGCATCTAGATTGGGTTAATTAAGGTCAGAATACTGAGCCTCATTATAGGTAGAATCATTCCATGGGCTGGAATCCCAGACCAAGTGGAACACCAGCATTCATCTCTCTGCTTCCTGACTATGGATACAATGTGGCTAACTGCCTCATATTCCTGCCACTGTGACTCCCATCCATCATGGACTGTATGTATGAGCCTGTATCATCCTGGAAGTATGAGCCAAAATTCTCTCCTTCCTTAAGTTGCTTTTGTCAGATATTTTGCCTCATGTCTTGATTAGGGTGCCATTGCTAAAATGAAATACCATGACCAAAGTGCAAGTTGGAGAGGAAATTATTTATTTGACTCATACCACTCATATCACTGTTCATCATCTAAGGAAGTTAGGACAAAAACTCAAACATGACAGAAACCTGGAAGCAAGAGCTGATGCAGAAGCCATGGAGAGATACTACTTACTGGCGTGCTCCCCATGGCTTGCTCAGCCTGCTTTCTTATAGAACTTAAGACCAATCAGCCCATGGACAGGTTTATTTACAATGAGCTGGGCTCTCCCCCCCACCCCCCGCCATCAATCACATATTTTTTTAAAAAAAAATGCCTTATAGGCTTGCCTAAAACCTGAACTTATGGAGGCATTTTCTCAGTTGAGGTTCCTTCCTCTCTGATGACTCTGGCTTGTGTCAAGTTGACACAAATCCATCCAGAACACCTCAGTAATGAGAAAAGTAGCTAACATACACAGTCTGACTGCCATGCTACTTCTTGTATGAAAATCTCTACAATACCATCCAAAATGTGGGCATTATCACGTACAAGACCACAGCTACAGTGCTTGTGCACTATATCTGACTGTAACTCTCTGACTGCTGTGCAAAACAAATATGGTGATTAATGAAGAGTTCATTTGAATTTAGGAGAGGATATCCATTTCTGTACACAAAAAATAAAGTAGCTATAGAAATATGACCCTCTGTGACTGGCATACAGATGACATCTGATCAGACCTTTCTTTCATTATGGTTTTTGCATCACAATTTAAAATGCTCTCCAAATGTATCAAATGACCCTGTGTTAAAGCAGATGAATAATGTCTAAAATGTCAGATTATAATGTAACTTGTTTTTATTCTTTAATCTTTTTTTTTAGTCCAGTCTTTATTCCCCTCCCTGTCTGCCCTCTTACTGTTCTACATCTCATACCTCCTCTCCCCTCTCCCCTGTCTCCAAGAGTATGCCCCACCCACCCCAACACCCCACTCCCTGGGGCCTCAAGTCCCTTGAGGGTTAGGTACATCTTCTTTCACTGAGTCTTGACCCAGCAGTCCTCTGCTATATATATGTCAGGGCCTCATATCAGCTGGTGTATGCTGCCTGGTTAGTGGCTCCGTGTCTGAGCAATATCAGGGGTCCAGGTTAGTTGAGACTGCTGGTCTTCCTATAGGGACATCTTCCTCCTCAGCTTCTTCCAGCTTTTCCCTAATTCAACCACAGGGCCACTAGCTTCTGTTCATTGGTTGGGTGTAAATATGTGTACCTGTCTCTTTCAGCTGCTTGTTGGGCCTTTCAGAGGGCAACGCTAGGCCCCTGTCTGTAAGCACACCATAGTATTAGTAATAGTGTCAGGTCTCGGGGCCTCCCCTTGAGTTGGATCCCAATTTGGGCCAGTCACTGACCTCCTTTCCCTCAGGCTCGTCTCCATTTTTGACTGCAGTTCTTTCAAACAGAAACAATACTGGGTCAGAGTTTTTGACTGTGGGATGGCAACCCAATCCCTCCATTTGATGTCCTGTCTTTCTACTGGAGGTGGACTCTACAAGTTCCCTCTCCCTATTGTTGGGCATTTCATCTGAGGTCCTGCCCTTTGAGTCCTGAGTGTTTCTTACCTCCCAGGCCTCTGGTACACAGATTATAACACAACTTTTAAGAGACAGAGCTTAGTGGAATGTCTTCTGACAGTGATGGTGGGCCTTATAAGAGATATTGGTACCCCAGT
>NW_021622532.1:0-2889 GCF_004785775.1 Grammomys surdaster | reverse complement strand
CTCTCTCTCTCTCTCTCTCTCTCTCTCTCTCTCTCTCTCTCTCTGTCATTTCCTGGCCATGAGATGAGTAGTTTGGTCATGTACTCCCATAATGTGTTCATTGCTACAAGCTCAAAACCAACAGGGCCATCTGATCACAGATTGAAAACTCCAAAACTTTGAGCCAACTCTTTTTTGAAGATAATCGTCTCCAATATTTTGTCACAGTAGCAGAAAACTAACATCACACATAACTTACTGGAGAATGAGTAATGAGGTAAAAGAGGAAGGATTACATCTTTTTATTTTTTTGACATGGAAAAGGCAGCAATCTGTAAAATAATATATTTGTCAATATAAGTCAGCAATGACTTCTAACTCTTTTTCAGGTTGTACTTTCTGAGCTTACTTTGAAAATGTGTTAGATTAACAATCATGTAAAGAATCCAATTGTCTGGGCCCCACATCCTCTTAGGGGAAGTAAAAGCTTGGCTGCCAAAGCCACACACTATGATTAAAGAAACCGAAGATGAAAAGAAGCAGAGAGAATTTCCCAAGTACTCACAAGCTTGAGGAGATGAACTTCACATTCCTGTTTTTAACTACAAGAAATAGTTTTGCAAACATATTCTTCCTGTCTCTGAACAGTTGATGGGCCAGCAGTGTTTCAGAAATATGACCATGCAACCAGCTTTGTAGAGTCAGCTGATTCCAAGTGCCTCTGAATCCTCGTAGAGACTCCTCAAATAACCACAGAACCAAACATTTATGAGTCCTTAGGATCAACTCTAGCAAATTATATAACATCAGCCACTCTCTGTGGGGTCAACACCTTACCACACATGCCACAGCCTCACTTCCTATATATATATATTAACAAAATAATACCTCGAATCTAGTTGCCACAGAAACTGATAGTTTCATTCAGGAAATCTATACAATATAGAAGATTGAGGGGAGAAGGGCTGTCCTCCAAAGCTCACGACGTTAATCAGGTTGCAAGATGACAGCGTGCCAAGAGATTAATTGCTGCCGTATTTGCCTGTGTAGACTCATCCTCATGCTTCCTATAAAGTTTTCATCAGGAAAAGAACAAGTTTTCATCATAGAGAAAAATAAATGACTTATCTGTGCTATTAGAAGAATCTGGCCCTGGAATATCTGAGAGTGCAGAGAGGATCGTGGTGTTAGTCAAGAAGTATTTAGCAAGCATGAATTTTGATCTCAACAATAGTGTGGGAAGTTTGGAGATTGCAGAAGCATAATTCACAGGACCACTGTCTCCAAAAAAAAGTTTCTACTGTGGATGAGTGGTGACTCTGTCTTTAAATACTCTTGCTCTGGTGTCTCTGTCCCTTTACTTCTGTACACCATCATTTAAGTCTTTATGGCTTCTCTTGCCCTTCCATTCCTAAAACATTGCTATTCATGGACACTAGGTTCATGACCTTTGCTCCTCCTATACAGTCACTCTAAGACCATTGTAACCTGACAGATGACAAATCTGAGCTATACCTCAAGATGAAAATTGTATAACTAAAAAGTGAATGTATCTAACTTCCCACTGTTCATCCCCATTTGGAAATCCCAAGACTCATTGTGTCCGAAACTGAATTCATTTAATACTCATTAAAATAATTCCTCCTTTACCCAACAGTTCATTCTTTATCCCTCCTTCTTACAGACTGCTTCTTTTCCTTCTGCATCACAGCCTTAAATAAATCTTGTGGTTACATTGATTTCTGGTTTTAATGACCTTGCCTAAATTGCTACAATGACTTCCACTCTTGCTTTTTCCTATGCATTCTCCAGAGACTATAGCCACCATGATCTTCTGAAAAAGAAATGATGATAGAGAGAAATAGATGTGAAAAGAGGGAAGGAAGGAGGGGAGAATGAAGTTGTCATTGCAATATCACTCTGTGGCGATTGTTCTGCATTTTCACTGTCTGCAGATAAGTCTTGGTCCCTAGTTACCTGCTGCTACTATGCTGACCTTTCCTCACCTCTTACCATACTCTTGAGCAGTCTCTATAATAACACAAAATTATCCTTCAGTTCTTAATCATATTCCTTTACCCCTAGATCTTAGATTAAGCCTCGTGGCTTCGAATGCTTTTACCATTGTCTCCACAACCTTCACTTGGCTCACTTCTTATTTTCTTCAATATTTCTGCTGTCTGTCCTCTCTATAATCCTTGTGATCTAAGTTGAATGTACTACCACTGCCTTATAATCACCCCTAAGACAATGTAGTGAGAAATACATATTTAACATAAGACGTCACCATAGGAGCCTTCATACAAGAGAACTGTCATAAGTGAGTAATGGATGAGATGAATGTTTGCCAAAGAAAAATTTTTTTGAAATCTTTTGGCCATGGAACAGTTTGTCTGCTCAATTGCTCATCCGAATCACCAGTCATTCACAGCAGAAACTTTTTCTGGAAATGGTGGTCCTATGAGTTATGCTTCCCCAATCTCCACGATAACTTCCCACACCATTGTGGAGTTTGAAATTTGTACTTGCTAAATACTTCTTGGCTAGCCACACAATCCTCTTGACTCTCAAGTTGTGTTGCAGAGTTAACATTCAGAAGGCAGGATTACTGTAGTTAGGTATGTAGCTAGTATCATAAGAAATTGCTACATGGAGCCGAGCAATAGTGGCGCATGGCTTTAATCCCAGCACTTGGGAGGTAGAGGCAGGTGGATTTCTGAGTTTGAGGCCAACCTTGTCTATAGAGTGAGTTCTAGAACAGCTAGGGATACACAGAGAAACCCTGTCTCGAAAAACAAACAAAAAGAAGAAGAAGAGGAGGAGGAGGAGGAGGAGGAGGAGGAGGAGGAGGAGGAGGAGGAGGAGGAGAAGGAGAAGGAGAAGGAGAAGGAGAAGGAGAAGGAGAAGGAG
>NW_021622531.1:9038-15055 GCF_004785775.1 Grammomys surdaster | reverse complement strand
AGAAGGAGAAGGAGAAGGAGAAGGAGAAGGAGAAGGAGAAGGAGAAGAACTTGCTACATGATCAACTTGATTTCTTCAGAAAGATACACCACAGTAGTGAGCATTGGCCAATCGTATGGAGTGGCAGGCTTTGGAGAGAAGTTGACATTTTGTAGTGAGGTGAAACTCAGGAGAAAAGAACCTTACGTTCTAGGAACTAGAAACATGAAACTTATATGGGGGGTTACTAAATGGTGCTCTCTTGAAATGGAGACATCCTTGCCCAGATGATCAGCTAAGCTTGACAATATCCTTCTCACAGTATTCAGAGAAAGCTAAAAAGGACTCGGGGTTGGAGACTTGCTACTTTGTGAAAGAAATTTAGAAAGAGCATTGAGACCACAGTGTCTGGCAGCAAGATGAGGCAAGGAACTTTTGCAATGAATGTCAAATTTTCAGTTTATACAAGTCCTCAGCCTCTCTTTATATTCCTCTTTTTGTAAATGAGTAGTCATATATGCCCCTCCAATAACCATGACTTCACTAGCTCTGAGTAGTTGACTAGGTTTCCAGTACTAGGCATCATTTCTTTTTTGTCGAACAGCTCTGAATTCCAACTAGAGAGCTGTTTGTAGCTGCCACTGTGGAAATCAGTGTGGAGAATTCTTAAAAAGCTAAAAATGAAGCTACATACAACCCAGCTATACTTTGGCTGTATATGTATATATACATCCTGGGCATATGCCCAAGGGACTTGACATCCTACTCCGCAGATACTTGCTCAGCTACATTCCTTGCTGCTCTGTTCACAATAACCAAGAATTGGAAATAACCAAAATGTCCTACAACTGATGAATGTATAATGAAAATGTGGCAATAAATGCTGTGAAACACTGTTCAACTATAAAGAAAAATGAAATCATAAACTTTGCATGTAATTGGGTGGTACTGAGTGAGGTAACCCAAAACCAGAAAGACATATACAGTATCATTTTTACTATGTTTTGAGTCACACATTATCATTGTCTATGTTCTCTCTCTCTCTCTCTCTCTCTCTCTCTCTCTCTCATTTCCATGTTCTTTATCTCATGAAAGCTCACTATAGTAAGCCTAATATATGCCTCTGTATGTATTTAAATATCTCAAAGATACACATCTAATTTTATATAGTTATATTTATTAATCTAAAAATATATTAGAAATATAAATATATTTAAATGCAGTATTTCTTTAGATATTCATGTGTTTTGAATTTACTCAGATCAATCTCTATCTGAATTACTCTCTTGTCAGTACAAAACATCAGCAAAGGATACATCTTCAGATGGCACATTTTATAAAGCTATGACAAAAGTCAAATTGCCTATTAGGAAAGCAAGGGAGGTATGTGTTCTACAGAGCCATCCAGAGGATAGAATGATATGGCCATCCAGCCTAGCAGAAAGAGTCTAATAAAGTATGAAATGATACATAATCAATGAGCCTGAAGTTCTTTAATAATGTATGATTTATACTGAGACAATAATATTAAAGGAGAACTATCAAATGTTGCTCTCTTACACTGCTGGCATTAGTGTTTAGAATCCAGAATTAATTGAATTAGATGGAGTCTACTTAGAGGGAGACAGCTCAGAAAAAATAATTCTTTGCTTTCTTGATATCATGAAATAAAATCTTTCAAATCCAACTTTCAGGCTTTGTTTCTCAAGAAGTGCTCTAACGTTCCCAGGCAATTCATTCTTGAAATTAATCTTGTGTCTTCAGAATGCTAGCTTCCATTCATAACGATGCTACTAAGAGGGTTTCATCATAGGCTGGTAAGCATTAGCACCCTAGAGTAAGCCTGCCACACACAGAGACATATTCTCCACACTAGGGCATTCTCTCTCATTCTCATTTTTTTTCCTGCCAGAATATCATGTATGCTGCCAAAGACTTCCATGCAAATGGTTCTGACATCTAAGCTACTGGCTTAACTTCTACTCAAGTAGATGATGGCAAACTCTAAAACAAGAAGGCCAATTTGGAAGCTCCAAGATCTCAGGCTAGATTGTCACCAGCTCCAAATCTGGCTCTACAAACCTTACAAGTTTCTTTTTTTAGAGAAGCATCAGCTACCAGTTGGGGATTTTAAAGTATCGCTTTAAACCTGGCTGTATTAGTCTGGATTTTCTAGAGTAATATAACTTATAAAATGAATCTCTCTGTAAATATAAAAATAGGATTTATTAGAATGACTTACATGTTGTGGTCCAGCTAATACAACAAGGTCTAAGAGTCTAGTTGTTCAGTCCAAGAGAATGAATGTCTCAGTTGGTCTTCAGTATATGACAGAATCCAGAAGATGTAGGCTCTGAAGTCAGTGAACGAATAGACTTGCTATCAAGGTGAGAGCAAGCAGTCAAAGAGTGAAGCTTCTTTCTTCCATATCCTTTATATAGGTCACCAGAAGAATGTGTAGTAATTTTTCCCACCTCAAAAGTTCTGTATTAAAGATGTCACTTCCCACCTCAAAGATCTGGATCATAAGATCTTCCCACTTCAAGTGATTAAGCAAAAATTCTTCACAAATGTGCCCAGACATTTTAGAAGTTTAGTTAACTCTTGAAATTGTCAAATTGACAACTAACACATGTCTTTACTATCAGCATTTTGGAGACAGTGAAAAGAGAGGGGGGAGTACTGGGAGTGGTGGGGCTTTTTAAATCTCAAAACCCACCCCTAGTGACACATCTCCTCTAACAAGGCCACACCTTATCACCCTTCCCAACAGTTCCATGACTTTCAAGGGGTTAGGGATTTAAATCTATGTGCCTTTGGGGGCCGTTCTCATTCAAACCACCACAATCAGTAACTCTTTGGGAAGTTTTAAATAAATTCCAGGAAATAATAGAAATTGACCCATTAAGATCAAAATGTAAAGGATCATTAATATTTTCAAGTACGTTAATGTAACTAGAAATCTTCCTGAAGAGAAATGTGATTCACAGGTGAACCAGGCAAGACAGTGTTTAATGGCAAAAGGAGGGTGTATTTTAAAACTGGATTTCCTATCTATGTTAAGAAGCAAGAAAATAGAAATTTTACTTGAGAGTGAATGGGCTGAGGAAAGGAACTACTCGAATGTACACGAAAAGAGTAGCAAAGGAAAGAGAATGAGATCCCCCCAATCACGTGAACAAACAACTGAATCATGTGCGTCTGTGCTTCCAATTTTACCTTTTAGTGAAGACTATAGTGTAGACCTGTAAATCTGTCATGTTGTTAAGAATCATCAGAGTTTTGCTTTGGGGCACAATAAGGGATGGGAAAATGAAGTTGTTAAGAGAAAATGGAGAATGATCATGACTGTAAAAGCAAAGCTGCCTGTGCCTTGTGCCCTAGGAGATATCTATGAAAGAGACCAAATGTGGAGACAAGAAAGGAATCTTACTCCAAGAGATGTTCATCTGTCCCATATGAGGTGAGGTCCTGGGATACTCTAGTCTAGGAGAAAGAAAAGGCATGTAAGCAAGGAGAAAACACTGCTCATTGGCTCTCATCTTCTGCTTCTAGAGCACAGACTCCTCTTCAAAGGGCAAATGAAGAGAAAAGGAAGTATCAATGCTGGGATTGACCTATTAGTAATGAAATTATTTTACTGCCCAGATTTCACTTTTAGTTGAGTGCTTCCTTAATCAAGCTTCTTCTCAGCAAGATTCAGCACATCAGGCCCCTTTGAATGGACTTAGCACTAATGGTACAGCAGATACTGCCAGGGCCCCATCTCTTTTAAATCTGAACACTGGCAGGGCAGTGGTGGTGCACACCTTTAATCCCAAGACTTGGGAGGCAGAGGCCTCAGAGGATTTTTGAGTTTGAGGCCAGCCTGGTATACAGAGTGAGTTCCAGCACAGCGACAGCTATACAGACAAACCCTGTCTCAAAAAAAAAAAAAAAAAAAAAAAAAACAACTGCACACTCGTGAGGGTTCTCTGCTTGGAGAAAGTTGGTGAGTAATGTCTTCTGAGTTTATCTTTCTGGTTTATACTTTAATCATTTCCTGTGGAGATTGTTCCCAAGTAACCCCCTGATCAGACAGCTGGATTCAATTTACCTCTTCCTCTCCCCTATAGTTTAAATCACTAGAAACTATTGAGAAAGAAACTCACATATTCTCAGCAGCATGATAAACCATTACAGTGCTTCAAGCTAACAGTCTGGAGGCCTGCAGCTCCAGAACCAAGTTCCATATTAACGCAAATGGTGCTATGACCTGACTTTCTGAAAATGGTGGTCCCTTGTCCTTCTGGTTTAATTGTTGTTAAGCTGATTTTTACTGTTACCATTTCTTTTCTAAAAAGGAGCCAGAGCCAGGTGTGGCTTTAGTAAATGACCAGCTGTGGATAGAAAATTCAGTTCTCACAGAGGCTGAAAGAGGAATTAAAACATCAGCCGCTGCTGCGCTTGAGTGTGAAGATGCGCCTGCTTCCCCTGCCACTGTCTCTGTTTTCTTTCTAAAGAATTCCCAACGCTCATGAGTAGCTATCTCTTTGCATTAAAAATTGTTGTTTTCTGTTTCTAAAGATTTATTTATTTATTTATTTATTTATTTATATTTTACACTTATGACTGTTTCACTGCATGTGCATACGTATACCACATGGATGCCTGGTGCCCACAGATGCCCAAAATGTATGCTCTATTCTCTAGAACTGGAGTTAGAAGTCATTATAAGCAGTCATGTGGGTGCTGGGAAGCAAATGAAGGTCCTCTGAAAGAACAGCACATGCTCTTAACTGCTAAGCCATCTCTCCAGGGACAATTAATATGTTTTCTACCACACCATTGGTTCTTTTCATTTTGTTCCATGATGAGCCTTTCCAGACCCACAACATTTATATTTTTCCCCTTAGGAAACCTTCACAGTACTACCAGGGCGAACCTTCATCATTGTGACATCCCAAGATGATGTCACTTTGTCAATCACATGCAGAATTTATGCAGAGAGCTCTCTGACTGAATCAAGAGTGCTTCAGAGAGAGGAAACAAAACTTTGCCATACTCCCTTTTGAAAAACTTCTCTCTTTGGCTTAATAGGGTACAACAAGAGTTTTTATTTGTGTGTGTTGAAGAAATAAACAATTATATCTTAATTGGATTCATTGCATTTTCATCCTATTTCAGAGAAACATTTGAGTGGTATTTTAAAGATTTCTAAAGAATATTCAGATACATTCATTTGCTTTGTTCTCCATACCTTCCACATGGCTAGGGAGGTGTTATCAGCACATCCTTCTATTATATGAACATTCAAATAAAAACATGCTGGGCAGAAATGAGGACTAGTGATGAAATAAATACATGCCGCTAGGAATGTTCTTAATGTCACTGATACTTGAGGTAAATGGTCAATTTATGTGTTATATATTTCACTGGGAAAAGAAAAGAGAGACAAGGAGAATTTAGTCTTTATCTTTAAGTAGTAGGGGTAGGATAGCCTGGTGAAAGGTGAGGAGGGAAGAAAATCAGCCCCAGACAAGCTGTTTTATAGGCATGATGCTGACTGAGAAGTGGCTGATCAAGCAAAAGCCTATCCTTCAGCCACGGCAGAGGATTAAGGGTGTAGAAAATAGTCCCATGGACTAGAATTGGTTTGAGCTTAATAAGAGAGTCTTGACTTTTGATTTTGATATTGTTCTAAGAATTGCTTCTTTATAAATTTGTCCTGGGCCATGGTTGTATCTAGTTTCACCCAGGCTTATGCCTGAATCCCCACAAAGGCACCTTCCCTTGCAATATTCTACAGAGAATATTTATAATTCTATATAATTATCCAACAGTTGAAAGAGAGAATTTACACTGGGTGGTGTGGTACATGCCTTTAGTTCCAGTACTCAGGAACTAGAGTCAAGAGATTTCTAAGTTTGAGGCCAGCCTTGTCTATGTAGTGAGTTCCAGGACAGACAGGGCTACCCAGAGAAACCTTGTTTCAAAAAAAAAAAAAAACAAAGGAGGAGGAGGAGGAGGAGGAGGAGGAGGAGGAGGAGGAGGAGGAG
>NW_021622531.1:0-8938 GCF_004785775.1 Grammomys surdaster | reverse complement strand
GGAGGAGGAGGAGGAGGAGGAGGAGGAGGAGGAGAAAAGAAAAAAAGAAAGAAAAAGAGAGAGAATTTCAATTCTTTTCACCTAGATTTCTCAAAAGGCATCTTACTTTAGGGCACATTGGCCTGTTCCTCCCCTGTGCCACTGTGTGGTCTTTGTCAACCAATTCATAATCACCAAGATCTAGAAAACTGTGTCGCCTCACACTTGTCCGTGTATTCTTTGCTGCCTGTGTCCTGTGCTTTTCTTCATATTCTCTCCTAATCACATGCTACAATGCTACACTCTTTTCAAAGATAAAACTTCAATTCCTAGCGCCTTTTCATCATCAACCATCATCAAAAACACTGTCTGCCTGATTTGGGATGTGTGCCCATGATCCTTTCTGTCTTTAGCCTTCTCATTAGTAAGCTGATGTGGATGATGGTTCATTCATATTTCAGAAAGTATATTTTGCAGAACAGCAATAAGGATCTCTTGAAAAAGTTATTCTGATATTATATAAGTTAAAAAGTATTTAATCAAATCGTATTTTTTCTATATTGTTCTTGATGGAACAGCAAGTTCTGTCAAGTCAGAAATGTCTGTTGTGCTCTCTGCTGTGTCCCCCATACATAGGAGAGTACCTGACACTTGTGATGTACTGGTTATTTCTAGAGTGAGTGATTTGCAGAAACTTTATCAAACTTGTACCTATTATAAGTGTTCAAAAAATGAATGCCGTTTGTAATGTGCTGGCTACTTTGACAACTTGACCCTAGCTGAGTCATCTGAGAAAAGGGAACTCCAGTTGAGAAAGTGGGCTTATAATATCAAGCCATGCCAAGTCTATAGAGCGTTTTCTTAATTAATGATTAAAAGGGAAAGGCCCAGCCCATTGTGAGAGGTGCCCACCATGGGCTGGTAGTCCTGGATTCTATAAGAAAGAAGGCTGAGAAAGCCATAAGGAGCAAGCCAGTAAGCAGCACTCCTCCATGGCCTCTGCATCAGCACCCACCTTGAGGTTCCTGCTTTATTTGCATTCCTGCCCTGACTTCATTCACTGATGAACTGTGATATGGATGTGTAAGTGAAATAAACCATTTTCTTCCCACATTTCTTTTGTTCATGGTGTTTTATCACAGCAATAGAAAGTCTACCTAACACATATAATCTTTCTTTTTACTTCTCTTTCCTAGACACATGGCAAAACTGATTAGGTCAGCACACATTAAATTACTGTTGAAACCCCTTTTGAACTAATTCTTTTAGTCTTTTGCTGTAATTATTATAAGCACTGTGAGAGAGAAAGAAGTTGAAAATATTTTGAGCTGTTAGTAATTTTTATTTTTTCTGAACAATAAAATGTGTTAAAATATTTTGACATATGTGAAACATCACCCCAAACTCATCTTAGCTTAACAGTTTATAAGTGATGCTTGGACATATAAAGAGCTGAAAAAATCTTAGTGCATTTTTAAAGATATATTTGTAATCAGAATTAGAAGAAAATATGCCTCTTTTTTTTGTCAGAAAACAAGTGACCCAATTATATTCTCTTATTTACTCCTAGTTAGAGAGAACTGTACTGCTCCCCTTCCAACTAAACATAAGCCAATGTGCTGTTGACAGTCTCTTATGTCCTCTCCTTCCCCTTGCCCTTTGATATACTTTGTAGAAGTGGAAAGACTGTGATTCTGTCTTGCAGAAGTGAATTTCCATGTTGGCTCTTAGCACAAAGCATCTACATACAAAGCCTTATGGCTAAGCTTCAGTAAACTAGGCCTTCCATAAGGACCTTGGTGCACCCATTTCCTCTGCCTTAAAGACCCCCAACCTCTTTCCTTTTCTGTCTAGCTGACTTCCTTGGGGAAGCAATCTGAACACTTACCTCCTGTTCCATAGTCTCCATACTTCTCTCAAAACATTCCAGGTTCAGATGAGTTTGAAGCTCTAGGCTTTTCTCTTTTTCTTTTTTTTTTTAATTTTACTTTATGTGCATTGATGTTTTGCCTGCATGAATCATTGAATCTGGGAGTTACAGGCAGTTCTGAGCTGGCATGTGGGTGCTAAGAATTGAACCCTGGTCTTCTTGAAGACCAGTTAATACTCTTAACAGATGAGCCAACTCCCCATCCCCAGCTCTAGAGTTAGGATTTTCTTAAAGATATATGTGTTTACTTTTTTACAGGGGTACATTCAAGAGTGATTGCACAGAACCTGGATTTGAGAAAACATTGATGGGAAAGATCAGCAAAGAACCAGATATGATGTTATGGGCATCAGTAGTTCCTAAATTTTACAGGGCTTGCGTCATGTGTGAAGGGTAATATGAAACTATGAGTTATTTTGTTTTCCATATTCTGAGAAGATCTCTTCCCTTTCCTGAAGGCTTTTTTTTTCTAAGTCATGCCTTTTTGTTGGAAAACAACAACAACAAAAAAAGTCCTACAGCAGTAAGACATGGAGGAAGTTCCAGAAAACCTCAGACATGATAAAAACAGGCTCCAGTTTTTACAAGAATCTTGTAAAATCTTCATACATGCAGGAGTATGTGTTTTTGAGGATAGAGTATACAGGAAAAAAGATGAGAAAATTCAGAGAACTTTGCGTTCTTTGCCAACTTTTAACAAGCCCAAGAGAGAGGCAAATATCAGGAAAGACCTAAGGATGGTCTGCCTGGTTCTCATCTCTGTCTTTGACTGTATTCATAAATGTCATAAGACATGATCACATGAATTTTAGACTTCTACTATTCAACTCATTAGACACACCAATGGTCAAAAGTAATCATATGACCCTGCCTATCACAAAACAACTGGGAATGAAGAGAACAATGTGTATGACTTGTACTTCTAAAATGTATACACTGAAACCCTGCCTCCCAATGTAAAGACAACATAGGAGCATTAGAAGAACTGGAAGAACCTTGTCTCAAGAACCTAAGATGCATTCTGAATTGTCAAAGGTCTGTAATACCACAGATCTAGGTGGGCATGAGTTAAGTTAAAAAGCAAGTTTCATACTGGTTTGACAAAGAGCTTTCAAAATGATCTGGAAGACCAGGAATAAATTTAGAATTCTTAACTACCTCACAACTGATATTTAAAAAATGACATGACAAGAGCCAGCCTCTGTCACTCTCCTACCCATTCTCTGTCTGTAATTAACATCTTACCACATACTGAGGAAGGTCAGTGTATATATGCATACATTATCCTAACTTACACATCCCAGCTCTGTCCACAGCCCCACCCCCTACTTCATTTCAAACTGCTAGGAATGCACATACAGCAATCATTCTTTGCCTTTGAAGGACAGATACAAAGAAGAGGTAGGTCCCCACACCCTGAAAGCAAGAAAGTCCAGGTGTCTATCAGGTCTGATAAGGTATGGCCAGTTTATAACTACTTGGCCCTGCAAACTCTCCTTCAGAAAAAGATGCAGCCTCAGGAAGGATAACACAGAGCTCCAGCTGACCATGCTGGTCCTGGGGCCCTTGGTAGGTACACATGTACCTCACTCCCAAGCAGAAGCTCTTCTTAGTGGACCTCATCAGACTTCCATACACTTTTGTTGATGTTGTTAGGTTTTGTTGTAGTTTTGTTTTGATGGATTTGTTGTTATTGGTGGTGATGGTGGTGCTATTCTGGCTTTGTGTTTTGTTGATTTTTTTCCCTAAGAAGAATCGTATGAGGTGTTGCTTTGAGGACAACCAGGACTCAGCCTACATGGCCTCTACACATCCTGAAGACTAACTCAGGGAAAATAGGATGCTGAAAACTAAATACTTGGCTAATCTATGTCAGCTGCTGAAGAAAAATGGGAAAAAAAAGCATGGGGACATGAGAGACAGATGGGAAGAAAGGACACATCTGCATCTCAAGGTTGGAATCTTCTAAGGTTTTAACCTTGGACAGGAAATTGCAGCTGTAAAATTGTTTGATAAATACTAAAGGTTTTTTTTAAAAAATGGAGTCCATTTTAATCAATAATGCTAGAAGAAAGGTTGGATTATCTTTGCATTGTCTGTAGAGAGTGCTACAGTGCTCTGTCATAGAAACAGATGATTGGAGTGTGCAGCCATAGATGTACAGGCAGCCAAGTTTATCATGTTTTGAAAAGTGCTGGACAGTATTTCAATACATTTGTAAGAGATATATTAGTTCTTTTTCACATAGCTGTGACCAATCACTGATAAGAAAAAAAGCATAAAGTAAGAAAGGGTTATTTGGACTCACAGTTTAAAGAGACATAGTCCATGGATGGAGAAGTCATGGTGGCAGGGGAATGAAGAGACTGGCCATACTGAGTCCACAATCAAGCCATAGAGTGAGGTCTCAGTGACCCACTCCCTGTATCTCCCACTTAAGTTTCCACAATCTTCCAAAGCAGTGGCACCAGGCAGGGACCAACTTTTCAAACACATGAGCCCTGTGGTTGGCATTTTACATTCAAATCACAGAGACACCTGGAAATAGAAAACAAAGAGCACAAAACATGAACATAGTTGTTACCTCATCTGTTGCCACCAGTTCCTGAAGAATAAGCATTAGCTGTCTTGCAGCAAGCAAATACTACCTGTTCTACATTAGCCAAGCAGTCCTCGACAACAGCATTTGTAAGATGGCACACAGAGAGATTTTTTTTTAATTTTCCAAAAGGCATATGTCTAGTTCTTGGTCGAGCCAGTGATCCCAGAGAAACACAGATCCTTTCTTTAGATTTATAGTTTCATTAATAAAAGAATTTAAGAATGGACTCAAACTAAAGTATAAGGATAATTTTATTACCGAATAAGAGGGAGAAAAACGTCCTACAGCAGGCAAAGTGTACATCGCAGCAGTTGCCCAGAGGGGTGAAATGGAGAGGAGGAAGGGAAAGCCACACCATTTGACTTAAGCTGCCTCTAAGGTCAGCCACATAGGGGAAGGGAGACCTTAGGGATAGAATGAGGAAGCCCAAAGTACCAGATTAAGTTTCTTGAGTTCTGGCTAGCATCTGAAAGGAAAGGACAAAACAAAGAAAAGTTGGACTTTTCTGAGTTTCAGAAAAGTGGTAGTCCATGGTCTCATGGCAGTTTATAGGGACCACTCTGGGGGCAGAAATTCTAGGAAGAGAAAGTGTATTATTGGGGGCTGTGGCTTGCTCGCACGGGCGTGGGTCCAGTTAGGCTGAATTGTGGGTCCTGTGTCTGCCACCCCAAGAGGCAGGAACCACAGCTCAGGGGGCAGAAGCACGGGAAGCTGACTGAGTTCACTCCACACTCGCCGGGCAGATGTCGGGCTGTGAGAAGCTGGGCATGGGGAGACTACAGTCTAAGACCCCTGTTGGCCGGAGCTCTTGGGTTGGGCATCCCCCATTAAAGAGACAGACGAGGATCAGCTGGTCTCAGACCCTTGAGCTCTCAGGTACTGCTGAGAGGCCACAGAAGGTTTGAGACAGGGAAAGAGGGACAAGATAGGTTCTGGCAGCACCCAGCGGGGAAATAAGACTCCTGGTCATGGTAACTCACTTGGCTGAGTCATGGCTGGCTCAGCTAGCTCTGCTTGGGTTGCCAGCCCCTCCATGGCTGGAATGTAGAGAAGTCCTCCAGTGGGAGATTAGGCTGTGGCTCGGTAGTTGAAGGCCTTCTCCACAGTCCCCCATGGCGGGCCCCAAAGCCGAGAGGTAGTCCATGGTTTCAAAATGTTTATTGTCGTGACAGAAAGTGGAAGAAGCTGTACCCCGTGTTCTCAGGGCGAGCCTGAGGTTAAATACCTTTTGCAAGTAGAAGGAGGATCTGGGAAGGAATGCTTAATTGGCTACACCCTCTGGCCTTCAGGTATCTCATGAATAAGGAGATCTCTTGAGGCTCTGTGGCCTGTAGTCATGCCCTCTACCTGTGCTATGTTACTGAAGGCCACAAATCTTTCTTTGGGAGGAGCTGTGGATGGCTGAAGCTAAGTGAAAGGAACCAGGGCCCAGGATCAAGGCTGAACACCTACCGTCCCTTTAGGGTCTCCAAAATTTGAAGCCTGTGTTGACCAGGTACCCAGCTGCCTCTCACAGCACACCACCCCCACATATTATCTCATTAAAGGATGAATGATTCCTCCCATCACTTTAGCATGACTTAAGGTAAAATGGCCTTCTAGGGGTGGGGGTAGAGAGTGAAGGGTGGAGGGTCGGGGGTCACTTCACTCCTTAAAAATCAATTAAACTAAGTGAATAGAAGCAGAAGCACAGATTTCCTCTCTGGAGCTGTCTTGAATGTGGCTTCAAAAATACAAACATATGAGAGGCTTGCCTATCCAACTGAGTACTGATGCCAGTTGTGCCAACTGACAGAAAATCCCCTCGGACTGTTCTATCTTCCTGGGCTGGCCCAAGTTGTTGCCTCACTGTTACTCCCAGCCCCAGTTACATCATTAAGAAGAGGAAGCCCCAGAGGAATTTTGTCTCAGACAGTTTCTCTGCCAATACTGTTACTTGGGCTTTTAAAAACGAAACCAACCATCTGCTTCCCTGGCTTGTTGCATTCCTGAGCCACAGCTGCTGGCTCCATCAGCCAAGCAAGGAAGGAAGTTTTGGCCTCAGTGATGATAGACAATTTTCTCCTGTGGGGACTTAGGAACTCCAGTTTCCCCTCACATTTGTTGACATTCCTTAAATTCCCTCAGCTTCCTGGGCCTTTATTAGCCAGATGAAGCCTCATCTCCCTATTACTCAAATGAACATGTGAGATCTGGGTCCTGGACCTGGAATTAAGTACCTAGATGATTCTAACACTGCAAAAGTTGTACCTGGCACTGCCCAGCTGGGGAAGAAGAGCCAAGACACACTGTGGGGCCACAGTCATCTAAATATATAAAGCAAAGCGTTGTGACTATAAACTGTGTGAGACTGCTCAGAGCTGGTTCTGGCCTTCCTCTTCCTTCCCAGAACTCAAGACTATCCTAAAAATCTTTGCTACTCCTGAATACCAAAGCTATCCACTCCTGTTACCTTTCTTTGCCTCCTTTGATGGTTGTTCCTACAAGCAAGCTTGATTTCTTCTGCTACTGCACCCCGCCCTGCTTCTAGGAGGAAAGATTTCCTGTTCATCACAGCAACAGCTTTGTGCCTTTACATACTGTACATAAGCACTGCACAGGCATTATCTAGTTTTTCTGGATTCTCCTGATTCCTCCTTGATGTGCTTTATAGTCTCTCTTCTACACAATAAGGCAAATGAGCAAATACCTTTTATTCTACACTGTATTATCGGCTCTCATAACAGCCAGACTTCTCCCTGCACTGTGTCCCCAGAATATGAGGTAAGATAGAAAAATAGGAGAAAGTAAGAGAACTTGGGAAGGGAAAGCCCCTCTTCCCAGGATCAACTGTGTGTGTGTGGGGGGGGTGTATGTGCATGTATGTGTGTGTGGTATGTGTGTATGTGCATGTATGTTGTGTGGTGTGTATGTATGTGTGTATATGTGTGTATGTGTGTGATGTGTGTGTGTATGTGCATGTGTGTGTGGTGTGTGTATATGTGTGTGATGTGTATTGGGTTGTGTGTTTGTAATGTGTGTTGTGTGTCTGTGTTTATGACTGAGAAACAAAAACTTTCACCAAACTAACATAAATCAAGATTACCAAGACTACAGTATTCTTTTCCCAAGAGGTCGCTCAAACAAGGGTGTTAAATACAACAAATGGACTGTTCTACTTGAGACCAGAATGCTTATTCAAACCACCACAATGCATCTGAATGCTATGTTACAAAATAGCAGAACCTGAGAAGAATCATATGTTTGAGAATTTTAAGCATCTAGGACTATGAAAAAGAATAGGGACTTTGGGGCTAGAAAGATTGCTCAATGGTTTAGAGTTTTTGGAGGAGAATCTCTAAAAATTTGTGGGGAGGGGATTGCTTTATGAAGATAAAGGGTCTCTTACATCACAAGAGCTGTCTCAGAAACCAAGTCATGAAAATGGACAATAAATAGTCTGGTGATGTTGTTGCCTACTCTTTGAAACAGTCTACTCTAGTTAGTAAGGTTCTATGGAAAGAATACATGATAATTGATTTTTATTTTAGATGTTTTCTCTTTAGGCAGATAGAGGAATTACATAGAAAATTTCTCTCCATACTTTGAGAGATGGAGGAAAAACATACAGCTGGAGAGGAGAAGATCAGAGAGACCTTACAGTTCAGTGCCAAAGTACAAAATGCAGTGTGGTTTTCTGAGCCCCAGTGGTGCCTAATTAGAAGAGTATTTACCAATCCTAGTGTTTCAAATCTTCCCCATTATTGTTAACTGAGTCTGCGTCCTCTAAAGGGGTTTCTGTTACTGGGCCTGGGTCACAGCCTGAACCCTGAGCAGGTCAATTAGAAAAAATAATAATTGTGAGGAGCAGAGAAAGGAGAGTTATTCAGTATTGTCACATTTGCAAGACGAACAGATAAAGAGGATCAGTCTTCAAAGGTATGACTCAAAGTTATGAGAGCACCTGCTGCAATTTCAAGATTCTGGGTTGCTGGGAGGAAGAAAGGAGCCCAGGACAGATAAGTGAATGAATGACAGAAATAGAGACAGTTAGGATAGAAGTTTCAAGGGTGGTAGTAGGCCAGCAAGACAGAGGTGGGGTGTGTGGAGGTGCATGGATCCATAAGAACCATGACCCATTTTTAGTAGTCTTTTTTCATTGGATATTTTATTTACATTTCAGATGTTATCCCCTTACCCTATTCCTCCCCTCACCACCTAGGAACCCCCTATCCCATCGCCCCTCCTCCTGCTTCTATGAGGATGTGACCCCACCTACCCCCCCACTCCAACCTCCCCACCCTCGAATTCCCCCACACGCGGCATCCAGCCTTCATGGGACCAAGGATATCCTCTCTCACCTATGCCCAACAGGGCTATCCTCCCTTAAATATACAGCTAGAGCCATGGGTCCCTCCCTAAGTGCTCCCAGGCTGGTGGTTTAGACC
>NW_021622530.1:0-5095 GCF_004785775.1 Grammomys surdaster | reverse complement strand
TGTAGGACCCCAAAGGGCTGCTATGCCCTGGCTGAACCTTTTCGTATGCTGCTGTCTACTAGGTAACATTCTGCGGTTCCTCTAGGATCAAAACATCCTGACTAAGGCATGGTGCCCCAGAAAGGGAATTTACTCTTGACATCCTATTGCCTCCCAGTTGAGTTCCTGTTTTTTCACATCCTGACTATACTTGACATCCTCTTGCCCCCCAGTTGAGTTCCTGTTTTTTCCTGAGTTTGTATTTTTCCTTCCCTGGCTTGCTGTATATATATTGAACCTGCTCAGTAAAGGCATTGGCATTCTCCCACAACGAATGACCAGAGTCTGAGTATTTCTTTAATCCCCCAGGCCTACGCCCGAGCTCGGTACCGCGGGCAGCGCTGGTGCTGTCAAGTGGAGGTTCCACCGAGATAGGGAAAGAGAGGAGAACCTGACGGGACGTTCCTGGAAGGAGCCGGCTGGACTGGTTCGGAGAGTGGAACGTATTGGAGAAGCGGCGCAGGATTAAACTGAAAACAGCGCTACGAGAGTGTGAGCTTTGATCGCGCCATGGGAATTGTGAGTTCCTTTCTACGTGTATTGACACAGGATGATGCAGGTAAGGAATCCTTGTATGAGGTGGAGAATAGCTCCAGCTCTGAGGATGAGGAAGAAACTTTAGAAAAGGAAATAGCTTATTTAAAGGAAAGATTAAAGAAATGTAAGGTCCGAAAGGGAATGGATTGGAAAGGAGAGAGACCTCCTAGTAAAAACCCTTTTGTGGACTCTCTGGAGGCCACTGCTCCTCCAGCGTATGATGAATGCTCCCAGAAGGATTGGTGGGTAGTGGAACCCATCCCTAAGAAGGGGGTGATTTTTTCTAAAACAGGTTCCAACTATGCTTACCCTGTAATGGAAGTCCCTCACCCCAATGGCCCCGGGCAAATGCTTAGGCAGCATGTGCCTTTGTCCTTTAAGGAATTAAAGAGCCTTAAGGAAGCGGTTTCTTCTTACGGGGCCTTGGCACCCTTTACCTTGGCAATTCTTGAGTCCTATAGCACCTTCAATTTAACACCAGGAGATTGGCAGCAACTGTGCCGTGCGACGTTGAGTGGGGGAGACTATTTACTGTGGAGGGGAGACTATCAGGAGCAATGTGTTAGCTTGGCAACATTAAATGCACAGGCAGGGCAGCCCCAAAGAAATTTGGAAATGCTAACTGGATCAGGACAATATGCTGCTCTCCATCAGCAGATTCATTATGATCCTGCTGTTTATGCCCAAATTGCCACTGCGGCCGTTAGAGCCTGGAAGGCCTTGCCTAATAAGGTGGCTGGAGGTCAACTATCCAAGGTGGTCCAGGGACCTTCTGAGCCCTTTGAAGAATTTGTGAATAAACTACTTCAGCTAGCAGAAAAATTGTTTGGGGATGCTGATACCGCCATGCCCATAGTAAAACAGTTAGCTTTCGAAAATGCTAATAAATGGTGTAAAGAAACAATTAGACCGCATAGATCAAAAACCTTAGATGATTATATTAGAGTTTGCAAGGAAATTGATGGAAATTTTATTATGGGACAAGTACTCGCAGCTGCTATGCAGAAGGGATCTAGCAAGAATAAAACTTGCTATGGATGTGGCCAAGCTGGACATTTTAAGAAGGATTGTCCAGGAAACAAGGGGATTACAGGTCCTGGCCTGTGTCCTCGATGCCGAAGAGGCCACCATTGGAGTAATGAATGCAGGTCAAAATCAGATGTTGACGGCCGCCCTCTCCCGGCTTCGGGAAACGGGCAGCGGGGCCCGCTCCGGGGCCCACAAACCAAAGTGTACGGAGCCATGAACACCAGTGTTACCCCTACTCCAGTTCGGTTTGTGCCTCAAACCAACCCCTTTATGTCAAAGACCTTGTCAGAGGTACCCCAGGAAGTGCAGGATTGGACCTCCACTCCTCCACCAGAGCAGTATTGACACCTCAAATGGGCCCTCAGGCATTAGGTACTGGAGTGTATGGCCCCATCCCTTCAGGGAGTGTAGGCCTTCTCCTAAGACGCAGCAGTGCCTTGTTGAAGGGAATTAGGATCCTTCCAGGAGTAATAGACTCAGATTTTACTGGAGAAATTAAAATTATGGTTACTGTGGATAGGGGAGTTGTAGTTATTCCCCAGGGAGATAGAATTGCTCGGCTAGTTCTCTTGCCACAGTTACCCACTAAACATGCTGCAATCAAGGATACTAGAGGAGATGAAGGATTTGGATCCACAGGGACTGCTGCCTTCTGGGTTTCTACCCTCGAGGACCGCCCTACCCTTACCCTTTGGGTTGATGGAAAACCTATGAAAGGAATTCTGGATACTGGTGCAGATACTACTGTGATATCAAAAACATCTTGGCCTAGTAGCTGGCCCCTGGATAGGTCCTCTTCCACCTTACAAGGCGTGGGGACAGCTGCTGCACCCCTCAAGAGTAGTAAGATCTTAAAATGACAAGATGAGGAAGGACATGAAAGATGGTTTCAACCATTTGTCTTAGAACATCTCCCCATTAATTTATGGGGTCGAGATGTACTTAACGACATGGGAGCTGTTCTCACAACCCAGCCAGTTCAGGGCATGATGAAAAAGCAAGGATATATTCCTGGGAAGGGATTAGGGAAATATTTACAAAGAAGACCCCATAGTGTTGTCGAAGGATGTCAGATAGTCAGACACCAAAAAGACAAAACTGGAATAGGAAATTTATATTAAGGGTCACTGTGGAGCCTCCTAAACCATTACCAATCACATGGAAATCCAATGAGCCCGTGTAGATTGAACAGTGGCCCTTATCTAAAGAAAAATTGGAGGCAGCTCATTTATTAGTACAAGAACAACTTTTGGCTGGACATATTGTCCCATCTACATCCCCCTGGAATACTCCTATATTTGTTGTTAAGAAAAAATCAGGAAGGTGGAGATTATTACAAGATTTAAGGGAAATTAATAAAACTATGATGCCAATGGGGGCTACTCAACTTGGATTGCCCACACCAGTTACTATTCCAAAAAATTGGCACATGTTAGTGATAGATTTGAAGGATTGTTTCTTTACCATACCCTTACATCCTCAGGATTGCGAACGCTTTGCATTTAGTATTCCCTCAGTCAACTTTAAGGAACCATCCCATAGATATCATTGGGTGGTGCTACCCCAAGGGATGGCTAATAGTCCCACCATGTGTCAAGTCTATGTGGCAACTGCTCTTCAACCATTAAGGAGAAAACATCCGTACATGTATATAATTCATTTTATGGATGATATTCTACTTGGAGCCAGGGAAGAAAAAGAGCTTTATGAGGCCTATGCCAAACTGCAAAATGACTTGCAAGCCGTTGGGTTGGTTATTGCCCCCGAGAAGGTTCAAAAGAATTTTCCATATCAATATTTAGGACATGAATTATTACAAAAGGGAATTCGACCTCAAAAGTTACAAATTAGAATAGATACTCTGAAAACTTTAAATGATTATCAAACACTGTTAGGAGACATAAATTGGCTAAGACCTTCCTTACAATTAAGCACAGGACAGTTAAAACCCCTCTTTGATATTCTTAAGGGAAATGTATCACCCACTTCCCCCAGACAATTGAATGAAGAGGCCAGGGAATGCTTGAAAATGGTACAAGAAGCCTTAGAACAAGCTCATTTAAATTATGTAGACTATTCAAGGAAACTGTTATTTGTGGTTTTTGCATCAAAACATTCTCCAACAGGTGCCTTTTGGCAGGAGGGCCCTATTCTATGGGTTCACTTACAAGCTTCACCCTCCAAGGTTGTTTTGTCTTACCCACGGGCAGTGGTTTCCTTGTTATTTAAAGCCCATAAAGTAAGCCTACAAACATTTGGTAAAGAACCAGACATGTTTATTACCCCTTATAATAAGGATCAGATCCAAATTTTATCTCAAAATTATGTTGATTGGGCTTTGTTTGTTTGTACCATTAATAGTCAATTTGATAATCACTATCCAGATAATAAGTTGTGTCAGTTTTTTAAGCTCCATCCGGTTGTTTTTCCAAAAATTATTTCCAATCAGCCCTTGAATCAGGCTCGCCTAGTATTTACTGATGGATCCTCCAATGGCAGAGCTGCAGTTGTTTCCCAAGATAAAGTTGAGACCTTACAGTTGACCAATTGCTCTGCACAATTAGCAGAGCTAAGGGCCGTACAATTGGCACTATCTTTGTTCCCAGATGAAGCCTGCAACATATATACTGATAGTGTATATGTTTCTCAAATTATGGAACCCTTAGAGACTGCTTCTTATGTGGCACCTGTGTCTTCGATTTGTTCTTGCCTATTGCAGGTGCAAGCTCTTTTATGACAGCGAACTTTGCCTGTGTTTGTGGGTCATATTCGGGGACATTCATTGTTGCCAGGCCCCTTGGCCCAAGGTAATAGTGAGGCTGATTTTCACACCAAACAAATTTTGCTTGCCTTAAATTTAGTCACTAATTATGATAAAGCTGTTGCTATTCATAATAAATTTCATCTTAATGCAAATTCCTTAAAATTTCATTGTAATATTACCAAAGAACAGGCTGTTCATATTGTTACTCATTGCCCTCACTGTGCTCAGTTTATATCCTCCCCTAATTTGGGAGTGAATCCCCGAGGTCTTGCACCCAATGATATTTGACAAATAGATGTTACACATGTTCCATCGTTTGGGAAATTACACTTCGTCCATGTTACCATTGATACCTTTTCTGGTATGATTTTTGCCTCAGCTCACAGTGGGGAAAAAATAAGAGATGTTAAGAACCATTGCCTACAAACATTTGCCTATTTTGGGGTTCCCCGCCAAATAAAGACTGATAATGGCCCAGCCTATGGTAGTGTGTCCTTTAATAAATTTTGTGATGAATATAATATTACCCATAAGACCGGGGTTCCTTATAATCCACAAGGCCAGGCTATAGTGGAAAGAGCACATTTAACCTTAAAAAATTATCTTGAAAAAACAAAAAGGGAGGAGTTTACCTCACCTCATGCAAGATTATCCTTTATTTTATATATTTTAAATTTTTTACTAGTAGATAAGGATGCATTGTCTGCAGCAGACAGACATTGGAAA
>NW_021622529.1:0-1066 GCF_004785775.1 Grammomys surdaster | reverse complement strand
GCTATCTAATAGAGCATTGTTGATTAGCTACATACTATGATATGTGGACTCTGATCCAAAGGTTGCAATATACAGTCTATCGCGAAAACATGGTGGGCATTTTTTACTTGATTGATAGAATCATTCTCCAATAGAATTGTTTAGCCTAAATACTGCATCTCTTACAGGGTGATGTCACATTCAGTTGTGGTTAATTACGCAACAAGATAAAATAGAAAATGGATGGTAATGTGAGAGTCTCCTGACCTTTCCTGTTCATGAACTCATGAGAACAATCCAAAAGTCAAGCAAAGATACCTATTGCCCAGCTATTACTGATGATTGCCCAAAGATAAAACTCTTTGGCATAAAGAGAATAAATAAACCCTTAATTCATTCCTCAAGCTCTTCCCTTCAATCTAGTCACTCTTTTTCAAAAGACACTGTAGTTTGGATACTGTTATTTAAATTTCTGACAAATTCCCAGCTCTAGCAGGTTAATGCCCCCTGGTGCAGTTTGGTTTTTACTCTTTCTCTGGAACAGGGGAATCCTCATTGTTGTTTCTTTCATGCTTTGTGAATTAAATAAGTACAGTTAAGAACCCATCATAGCTCCTGTTAAATGTTAAATCCTAGTCAAGAAGCTGAGGTGCCTATTGAACAGTAAAAGTGGATCTTCCTCCATTTTTTCCCAGTATACTTTAGTATGTACTTATTATAGTGAAAAGCAGGCATACCACTTCGACTACACTGAATTCTCTAGACCAGGGTTTACACTGCCCTTCCCTGAGAATCTCTTCTCTACATAATGAAGACACATTGTTTACTAGCCCGCTTTCTACCTTTTGCTTCATATATGCTCTACCTCATTCCAATCTTTCCCGTTTTTTCTCCTCCTCCTGTCCACACATGGATCAGAGTCAACACTACTCTGGACTATTCTAGATGTGTCAGCCTCTTGCTATGCTTTCCCACATATCTGTAAGAAATATTATCCTCTACTACACCTAGGAACACTCATGTATATCCTGCGTTGTCTCCTCTTCTCTTCTCTTCTCTTCTCTTCTCTTCTCTTCTCTTCTCTTCT
>NW_021622528.1:0-1331 GCF_004785775.1 Grammomys surdaster | reverse complement strand
GCTATCTAATAGAGCATTGTTGATTAGCTACATACTATGATATGTGGGCTCTGACCCAAAGGTTGCAATATACAGTCTATCGCAAAAACATGGTGGGCATTTTGTACTTGATTGATAGAAACATTCTCCAATAGAATTGTTTAGACTAAATACTGCATCTCTTCCAGGGTGATGTCACATTCATTTGTGGTTAATTACGCAACAAGATAAAATAGAAAAAGAATGGTAATGTGAGAGTCTCCTGGCCTTTCCTGTTATTTCATGAACTCATGTGAACAATCCAAAAGTCAAGCAGAGATACCTATTGCCCAGCTATTACTGATGATTGTCCAAAGATAAAACTCTTTGGCATAAAGAGTTAGAAGAAATAACCCCTTCATTCATTCCTCAAGCTCTTCCCTTCAATCTAGTCCCTCTTCTTCAAACTACACTGTAGTTTGGATGCTGTTATTTAAATTTCTGACAATTTCCCAGATCTAGCAGGTTAATGCCCCCTGGTGCAATTTGGTTTTTACTCTTCCTCTGGAACAGGGGAATTCTCATTGTTGTTTCTTTCATGCTTTGTGAATGAAATAAATACAGTTAAGAACCCAGCATAGCTCCTGTTAAATGTTAAATCCTAGTCAAGAAGCTGAGCTGCCTATTGAACAGTAAAAGTGGATCTTCCTCCATTTTTTCCCAGTATAATTTAGTATGTACCTATTTTAGTGAAAAGCAGGCATACCACTTCGACTACCCTGAATTCTCTAGACCAGGGTTCACACTGCCCTTCCCTGAGAATCTCATCTCTATATAATGAAGACACATTGTTTATTAGCCCATTTTCTACCTTTTGTTTCATACATGCTCTATCTCATTCCAATCTTTCCCGATTTTCTCCTTCTACACTCCACACATGGATCAGAGTCATTACTACTCTGGACTATTCTTGTTGTGTCAGCCTCTTGCTATGATTTCCCACATATTTGTAAGAAATATTCTCCTCTACTACACCTAGGAACACTCATGTATATCCTGCGTTGTCTCCTCTTCTCATGTCTTCTCTTCTCTTCTCTTCTCTTCTCTTCTCTTCTCTTCTCTTCTCTTCTCTTCTCTTCTCTTCTCTTCTTTTCTCTTCTCTTCTCTTCATTCACTTCCCTTTCTGTTTCTCTCTATTACTTTCTCTTTGATTAATCTATTCTGTGGGTAAATATGAATATGTTCATTCCAAGCCACAAGTAGCATCTCTCAGTAAAACAGGGAAAGAGATGGTCAATGCTCAAGTTGAAAGGTTTTAAGGGGAACAGGTACCTGTGGAGGGTAACTGGGATAAAGAACTCTGATATATATGA
>NW_021622527.1:0-3007 GCF_004785775.1 Grammomys surdaster | reverse complement strand
GCCACTGCCAGGTGACTGTGGAGGTGGAGTTTAACAGATTACTAACATTCCCACGTTTTGGTTTAATTAAAAAGAAAAATTAGAAAGAGGTGATAGCGAAGCAGGAATAGGGTCGTTGTGAAATCTGGCTACTTCCTGCTGGCATTGGGGGCGACGTGTCTCTAGGGGGAACCTAGAAGAATGGGAGATGTTTGTCCGGTCTTAGGAGAACTGGCTGTTTTCTGATGTCCAGGGTCAGGTCCAGTAGAAGCAGTTGTATGTGTGGCAGGAGATGGAGCATCTGAAGGTTGCTTCTCTGGAGCTGTATTGGATGCACCTGGACTTGACAAGATGTAGGAAATAAGATTAAGAACACTTGGAGAAAGAATTTTTTTTAAGATGTATATTTGAAACCCAGAGGGATCCCACCCTTTATTATAGGTAGTAAGTAGGAATTTTAGGCAGATGTACTTATCTGGATGGCATCCATGAGAGGTAGATCTGAGTGGGTTTCCTGTAGCTTATAAGTTTACAAAAGAGATAACAGCATGAGTTAACAACACAAGTAGTCTTTCAACTGAGTTTAGGTAATGAGGTAACAGATAATGTCTTTGAAAACTTAGCTGTCAATGTAGTCAGAAGTATGGTAAAGAGTAAACAATCTACCAGTTATATATTTTTTAAAAAATGACAGAGTCCACTAGCCAACAGTTCCCATGGTTTCTATAGTCTCTTGGGTGAAGTCAGTCTTGCTTCCAAGCGTAGAAGCCGCAGGGCTTTTTTCTGTGGAATGGGTACGCATGATATGAGAAATGACTTACCTTTATTTAGCCAAGTCATTTGACTCAGGGCGTCCCGTTGTGTTTGTCCACATACAATCTAGGCTGTATGTTCTAGGATTCTGGTGTCCAGGTCTTCTGAAACCATCTTGGGCTAACTGTTAGAGGCTTTGGGCATTCTGTCAGCCATAAACTTAAAATATATAATTAGCAGACTTCTGACAAGATTGAGAGCCGTAAGGATTGGTTGTAACTGAATAGAATAGCAGTAGTAAAAATCTATCAAGACATGTTAGGAAAGAGTCTTAAGTAACTTTGGTGGGTTGTATAGGAAGAAAAAAGCACAGTTTTGTATTAGCAAAGAAGCATTTTTGTTAAGAAAGCTGGATGGTAGGGCTGTCACAGGTTGGAGCTGTGAGTCACGGTTGCTGCAGGCAGGTCAGGTCTGTGGGGCTGGCAGCATAGCTGTATGGCGGGTCTTCCTGCTGGCAGCCGGAAGTCGCTGCTCAGTGACTCTGGTGGCTGCATTTAGGAAAAGTAAGCATGTCCCGTATCACCACAACCTTAGTTGTTTTTGTAGCGGTGCCAGGCGGCAGGATGTAAGGGGACAACCCAGAGCAGAGCTAAGAACCATAGAGGGAAGGGACCAGGCGAACCGGCTGACCGATCGCAGAGGAGGCGAGGGGAGCTAGCTAGGCCCTGGACCCGCTAGCTTTCCAGGCAAGGCACTGGAACCTCAGTTCCAGTCGACTCGCAAATGACGAAGGAGGAGGAAAGGGAAAAGGGCGCGAGAGACTGGCCCTTGGAAGAGACACCTGGGGACTATGGTTGGAGCCGGTGCTCCTGAGACAGAGAGAACAGTCTGTCCAGGCCTGGCCTGGGGTACTCAGCGGCGAGAAACTGTCTCAAGAGGAAAAGGGGAAGTGTCTCATCTAAGGGGAGCCGTCCTAGAGAGGTTCAGGGAAGGACAGGGTTCACTCTAGCTCAAGTAATCTTTCCTGGGACCATGTGGAGGGTTACTCTGGTCAGTGGGGGATGGTGAAGCTTACCAGTTCTGGCTAGTGTGTGTGGAAGCTGCAGACATCCACTAGAGTCACAGTAATCCCCCCATTTTGGTTTAATCAAAAAGAAAAGTTAGAAAGAGGTGTGGGGCAGAACCTTGGGTGGGGAGCAGCTAGAGTACATAGAAGGGGAGTAACGGAGGTAAATAAATGCATGGATATAGGGGATTTCCTTCCATTTACCGGACTGCTGGCAATATGTATTAAGACTCCATAAAATAATGGGGTCTAGGGTGCCATTACGTGGCCACGTGGATATCCCATTGTCTAAAGGGTACCCAATCCAGACTTTATTGTAAAGACGTATTAATTTGGAAGGTCTCAACTCAGGCGTTAATCGTAAAGATTTGAGGTTTTTCAGTAGACAGCCCAGTGGGGTGTCCGCCGGTATGGACGAAGACGATGAACCCATTGAGTGAGTTACCAAATTTAGCTTAGCGTCCTAAACTAATCTTTGGCAACAGAAATCAGGCACTGCTTATAATAATCGGGCCGTCGCGCGATTAAATAAGGGCCTCGACTGGGCTAACCCACCAGAAGTTAGCCAGTCAGGAGATAGCTCGGCTGGTACCAGCTTTTTGTGGAGCTGCAAGAGCTGAGGAGGGGTTACGAGCTATTCCGAGAGGGGAAATCACTCAATCGGTTCAAGGTCCTAGTTGAATAGCAGTTGTGGTTGGGCTAGAGGCCAGACACATGTGCTGGGGCAAAAACCAGCCCTGTGGTCCAGGAAGCGGTGGCCAGACGCAAACCCAGAGTCCAGGGCCCCTCACACGAACCAGAAGCTCCCTATGGATTAAAAGCCGGTGTGTGCATGAAATTGTGCAGTCCGGTACCTGGGAGGTGGAACCGAACCGGGGACCTGTGTGTCTGTCTGGGTATCTAGGCCACATGGCAGAGCACCGACTGGGGGAGGGGTGGGCCGAAACGGCACAGCTCACGTGGTGGAAGTTCGGCGAGTCTCAGCAGACACGGTGAAAACAGCGGGTTGCGCAGGGGTGTAGCAGTCATGGGCTGGTGGAGCTGAGGCTGCAGCGGCGGGAATGGCAGACCACGTGGGCCTCGGCGGTGGCAGTGCCGAGAGCTGCGCTCACGCACGAGCTGCCGGGTGCCCGGGGAAATCGGCGTCCCGGCCAACGCACCAATGTTAGGATTCGAGCGCAGTTTGGACAGACAACACCAAAGCCGATC
>NW_021622526.1:0-4202 GCF_004785775.1 Grammomys surdaster | reverse complement strand
GACCTGTATGACAAGAACTTCATTCCCCTGAAGAAAGAAATCGAAGCCGATCTCAGAAGATGGAAAGATCTCCCATGCTCATGGATTGGAAGGATTAATATAGTAAAAATGGCTATTTTGCCAAAAGCCATCTACAGATTTAATGCAATCCCCATCAAAATTCCCACTCAATTCTTCTCAGAGATAGAAAGAGCAATCTTAAAATTTATTTGGAATAACAAAAAACCCAGGATTGCGAAAACTACTCTCAGCAATAAAAGAACTTCTGGAGGAATCACCATCCCCGACTTCAAGCTGTACTACAAAGCAATAGTGATAAAAACTGCATGGTATTGGAACAGAGACAGACAGGAGGATCAGTGGAATAGAATAGAAGACCCAGAAATGAACCCCCATACCTATGGTAACTTAATCTTTGACAAAGGGGCTAAAACCATCGAATGGAAAAAAGATAGCATTTTCAACAAATGGTGCTGGTCCAACTGGTGGTCAGCATGTAGAAAAATGAAAATTGATCCATACTTATCTCCTTGTACAAAGCTCAATTCCAAGTGGATTAAGGACCTCCACCTAAGACCAGCCACACTGAAACTAATAGAAGAGAAACTGGGAAAAAGCCTGGAATACATAGGCACAGGGAAAAAGTTCCTGAACAGAACGCCAATGGCCTGTGCTCTAAGACCAAAAATTGACAAATGGGACCTCATAAAGCTGCAAAGCTTCTGTAAAGCAAAGGACACAGTCAATAGGACAGAGCGGCAACCAACAGATTGGGAAAAGATATTCACCAACCCTACATCTGATAAAGGGCTAATATCCAAGGTATACAAAGAACTGAAGAAATTAGACTCTAGACAATCAAAGAACCCTATTAAAAAATGGAGCACAGAGCTGAACAAAGAATTCTCAACTGAGGAAGCTCGAATGGTTGAGAAGCACCTAAAGAAGTGTTCAGCATCCCTAGTCATCAGGGAAATGCAAATGAAAACAACACTGAGATTCCACCTCACACCAGTCAGAATGGCTAAGATCAAAAACACAGGTGACAGTACATGTTGGCGAGGATGTGGAGAAAGAGGAACACTCCTCCACTGTTGGTGGGATTGTAAACTGGTACAACCACTATGGAAGGCAGTCTGGCGGTATCTCAGAAAATTGAACATAGTGTTACCTAGGGACCCAGCTATACCACTCCTGGGCATATACCCAAAAGAAGTTTCAACATACAACAGGGACACATGCTCCACCATGTTCATAGCAGCCTTATTTATAATAGCCAGAAGTTGGAAAGAACCCAGATGCCCTTCAACAGAAGAGTGGATGCAAAAAATGTGGTACATTTATACAATGGAGTACTACTCAGCTATTAAAAACAATCAGTTCACAAAATTCCTAGGCAAATGGATGGAGCTGGAAAATATCATCTTGAGTGAGATGACCCAATCTCAAAGGAACATACATGGTATGCACTCACTGATAAGTGGATATTAGCCCAAAAGCTCACAATTTCTAAGAATCTTCATATAGACCACATAAAACTCACATAGAAGAAGGAAGACCAAAGTATGAATTCGTTGGTCCTTTTTAGAAGGAGCATCAAAAGTTTCAACCAGAACTCCCAAAGTCTAAACCACCAACCAGAGAGCACAAAGGGAGGGACTCACGCACCTGTATAGGGAATTGAGGGTGACCTTGTTAGACTCCAGTGAAAGTGGAGGGCCAAGGTCCCCAAAAGTTTGGATCCCCTACTGTGTTGGAATTCGAGAGCAGGGAGATGGGACTGGGAGGATGTTTGGAGCACACCATCACAAAAATTAGGAGGAAGGGGTAGGGGATAAGGGATTTGGGGGGAGAATGAGAAAGGAGACAACATTGAAAGGTAAATACGTATAATACCCAATAAAAACCCCACACAGATAAAGGATTTTAAAAAAAAGGGAGTCTATTTATTTTAAATTAATTTCAAAAGTTTCTAGGAGATGCAAATTGGCTAAGATACTATTTTAAGCTCTCCACAAAAGAATTTAAATCTCTGTTCAATATTCTCAAGAGAGAGGTAAACCCTAACTTCCTCAACAGTTAATTGACAAAAGAGAGGTAATCTCACAAAAAGTAGAAAAAGCTATTTCTAATCGATATATCATATAGTCTGATTAATTGTCAGTGGAGCTATAAAAGTCCTTTGACAAAAGATTATTAATATAGATTTATATATCCTTAAATAAGGCCTTCATGACTCTCTGAGTGTGGAAGGAGCAACTGTTGGCGCTTCTGCCCTGATTTTACAAGAACTCTGAAAAATTGGCTTTAAAAACAAAAGAGGGGGAACGGTACCCCCTCAGAAGGAGTCCCCCTGAAATACTCTCCATCATGCCTTGTTCACTTTTCTCTCTCTAAAGCTGAAAGCTCATGGCAAATCTCTTGCTGACCATGTTGGTGACCTCGGGCACCACCAAGACCAACAAAACTTTGCCACAGATATGGGGAAGGACCCTCATACCCATAAAGGGAATGCCCCAGTCCCAGTTCCCTTATGGAGCCGAGGACTGATATGCCTGTCCAATACCACAGAAGGCACAGCTAACCGGCTACCACAAATATTAATGAAAAAAATAGATACCCTCACAAAGCCAGGCCCAATCATAAATATGATGAATAACAATTTACATCCAGGGAAGAGAAATCTCCCTGAGAATCCCCTTCTTTTTTCTTTCCAGGTAAAATTGAATCACCCGTGATGCCTGCTATTAGAAGTTCTAACCCAGATGGACCAGAAGCCAGGAGCCTCGCCCTTACCCTCACCCGCTACCTTTTCCCACCTGCACAAGGTCCCCTGAAGCTGGGCAACTGCAAGATCCTGCTTGGCAACTGCAGATAGACTCAAAGCAGTGTACCATATCATCTGAAGAATAGCAGGGAGACCATAACTCAAGCAGTGTACCATATCTTCTGAAGAATAGCAGGTTGCAGTCCTCCTCGCCCCCACGAATAACCAGGACCCGCCGGTCGGGTCAAGTGGCACCCAGACGTGGGGCTCGAGGCACGGACCCATCCGGACGAACCCTCATTGAGAGGATGTGCGCACGACATCAAGATTGAGCAAGACAGAGATCATCGCCCGTGACCTGTCGTCCACGGAACCAGGTTGATGCTGCCATCAAGATGGCAGTTGAAGTTCATTACCATCAGCTGAAAATTGCAGAGGATCCAGAAGTGACTCCGCAGGAGACTGACACAGCTGTCAGCTCCCCTGCCTCCCCCTACGGTCGACCCCTAGACTTCCATGCCCTCCAGAAGGGTTCCTGGTATGCCTGGCTTTGCCCTCATTTCTCTCGCTAGAGAGCTTGGCCTCTTGATCACCACAACAAAAATTGGCTTTTTCCTAAACCAAGGCCACCCTTGATATGGCCGCTAACATTGGGGAGCCTTCCTTTATGACAATATTACACCCCAAACTGACAAATGGTTGGTAACTTGAACATTTACAAGAGACTAGGATGGCTGTGAGTTAGCCCAATGACGGGATTATTGTAGGTCCACTTCCCAGGGGCCCACCCAATGCAGCCGAAAAGGAGTGCGTGGTGCTGGGAGTGGGTGCAGCCTACATGGCCTAAGACAGGGCTCTCACCCTCCTTTCACCCACATCAGAGTCCCTTGACGTTGCCCATCGTCGACAGCCTAAAGCCTCCGACCATCGATGTGACTTGTCTCACATCAGTGTTTTGGGGTTGTGAACTTGTCTAAGACCCCCCATAATTAGACATCCAAATTCAAAACTCACATAGTTGGGATTGAACATAAGAAGCCTTCTCTAACTAAACAGAGAAGGGGGAGATGCCAGAAGCCAGGACTCTCGCCCTTACCCTTACCCCCTACCTTTCCCCACCTGCACAATGTCCTCTGAAGCTTGGCAACTGCAAGATCCTGCTTAGCAACTGCAGATAGACTCAAAGCAGAGTACCATGTCTTCTTAAGAATAGCAGGGAGACCATAACTCAAGCAGTGTACCATATCTTCTGAAGAACTGCAGGTAGATCATAATTCAAGGCAGTGTACCATATAGACCATGACATGTTTCAAGGCACAGGCCAAGAAGATTTTGTACTTTTCCACCACCTGGACCCTCTTACCCCCTCCCCTTGTAAAACATGCTATAAAAAAGCATTTCATGTTCAAAAAAAAAAAAGAAATTAAAAAAAAAA
>NW_021622525.1:0-4156 GCF_004785775.1 Grammomys surdaster | reverse complement strand
GATCTCAGAAGATGGAAAGATCTCCCATGCTCATGGATTGGAAGGATTAATATAGTAAAAATGGCTATTTTGCCAAAAGCCATCTACAGATTTAATGCAATCCCCATCAAAATTCCCACTCAATTCTTCTCAGAGATAGAAAGAGCAATCTTAAAATTTATTTGGAATAACAAAAAACCCAGGATTGCGAAAACTACTCTCAGCAATAAAAGAACTTCTGGAGGAATCACCATCCCCGACTTCAAGCTGTACTACAAAGCAATAGTGATAAAAACTGCATGGTATTGGAACAGAGACAGGCAGGAGGATCAGTGGAATAGAATAGAAGACCCAGAAATGAACCCCCATACCTATGGTAACTTAATCTTTGACAAAGGGGCTAAAACCATCGAATGGAAAAAAGATAGCATTTTCAACAAATGGTGCTGGTCCAACTGGTGGTCAGCATGTAGAAAAATGAAAATTGATCCATACTTATCTCCTTGTACAAAGCTCAATTCCAAGTGGATTAAGGACCTCCACCTAAGACCAGCCACACTGAAACTAATAGAAGAGAAACTGGGAAAAAGCCTGGAATACATAGGCACAGGGAAAAAGTTCCTGAACAGAACGCCAATGGCCTGTGCTCTAAGACCAAAAATTGACAAATGGGACCTCATAAAGCTGCAAAGCTTCTGTAAAGCAAAGGACACAGTCAATAGGACAGAGCGGCAACCAACAGATTGGGAAAAGATATTCACCAACCCTACATCTGATAAAGGGCTAATATCCAAGGTATACAAAGAACTGAAGAAATTAGACTCTAGACAATCAAAGAACCCTATTAAAAAATGGAGCACAGACCTGAACAAAGAATTCTCAACTGAGGAAGCTCGAATGGTTGAGAAGCACCTAAAGAAGTGTTCAGCATCCCTAGTCATCAGGGAAATGCAAATGAAAACAACATTGAGATTCCACCTCACACCAGTCAGAATGGCTAAGATCAAAAACACAGGTGACAGTACATGTTGGCGAGGATGTGGAGAAAGAGGAACACTCCTCCACTGTTGGTGGGATTGTAAACTGGTACAACCACTATGGAAGGCAGTCTGGCGGTATCTCAGAAAATTGAACATAGCGTTACCCAGGGACCCAGCTATACCACTCCTGGGCATATACCCAAAAGAAGTTTCAACATACAACAGGGACACATGCTCCACCATGTTCATAGCAGCCTTATTTATAATAGCCAGAAGTTGGAAAGAACCCAGATGCCCTTCAACAGAAGAATGGATGCAGAAAATGTGGTACATTTATACAATGGAGTACTACTCAGCTATTAAAAACAATCAGTTCACAAAATTCCTAGGCAAATGGATGGAGCTGGAAAATATCATCTTGAGTGAGATGACCCAGTCTCAAAGGAACATACATGGTATGCACTCACTGATAAGTGGATATTAGCCCAAAAGCTCACAATTTCTAAGAATCTTCATATAGACCACATAAAACTCACATAGAAGAAGGAAGACCAAAGTATGAATGCGTTGGTCCTTTTTAGAAGGAGCATCAAAAGTTTCAACCAGAACTCCCAAAGTCTAAACCACCAACCAGAGAGCACAAAGGGAGGGACTCACGCACCTGTATAGGGAATTGAGGGTGACCTTGTTAGACTCCAGTGAAAGTGGAGGGCCAAGGTCCCCAAAAGTTTGGATCCCCTACTGTGTTGGAATTCGAGAGCAGGGAGATGGGACTGGGAGGATGTTTGGAGCACACCATCACAAAAATTAGGAGGAAGGGGTAGGGGATAAGGGATTTGGGGGGAGAATGAGAAAGGAGACAACATTGAAAGGTAAATACGTATAATACCCAATAAAAACCCCACACAGATAAAGGATTTTAAAAAAAAGGGAGTCTATTTATTTTAAATTAATTTCAAAAGTTTCTAGGAGATGCAAATTGGCTAAGATACTATTTTAAGCTCTCCACAAAAGAATTTAAATCTCTGTTCAATATTCTCAAGAGAGAGGTAAACCCTAACTTCCTCAACAGTTAATTGACAAAAGAGAGGTAATCTCACAAAAAGTAGAAAAAGCTATTTCTAATCGATATATCATATAGTCTGATTAATTGTCAGTGGAGCTATAAAAGTCCTTTGACAAAAGATTATTAATATAGATTTATATATCCTTAAATAAGGCCTTCATGACTCTCTGAGTGTGGAAGGAGCAACTGTTGGCGCTTCTGCCCTGATTTTACAAGAACTCTGAAAAATTGGCTTTAAAAACAAAAGAGGGGGAACGGTACCCCCTCAGAAGGAGTCCCCCTGAAATACTCTCCATCATGCCTTGTTCACTTTTCTCTCTCTAAAGCTGAAAGCTCATGGCAAATCTCTTGCTGACCATGTTGGTGACCTCGGGCACCACCAAGACCAACAAAACTTTGCCACAGATATGGGGAAGGACCCTCATACCCATAAAGGGAATGCCCCAGTCCCAGTTCCCTTATGGAGCCGAGGACTGATATGCCTGCCCAATACCACAGAAGGCACAGCTAACCGGCTACCACAAATATTAATGAAAAAAATAGATACCCTCACAAAGCCAGGCCCAATCATAAATATGATGAATAACAATTTACATCCAGGGAAGAGAAATCTCCCTGAGAATCCCCTTCTTTTTTCTTTCCAGGTAAAATTGAATCACCCGTGATGCCTGCTATTAGAAGTTCTAACCCAGATGGACCAGAAGCCAGGAGCCTCGCCCTTACCCTCACCCGCTACCTTTTCCCACCTGCACAAGGTCCCCTGAAGCTGGGCAACTGCAAGATCCTGCTTGGCAACTGCAGATAGACTCAAAGCAGTGTACCATATCATCTGAAGAATAGCAGGGAGACCATAACTCAAGCAGTGTACCATATCTTCTGAAGAATAGCAGGTTGCAGTCCTCCTCGCCCCCACGAATAACCAGGACCCGCCGGTCGGGTCAAGTGGCACCCAGACGTGGGGCTTGAGGCACAGACCCATCCGGACGGACCCTCATTAAGAGGATGTGCGCACGACATCAAGATTGAGCAAGACAGAGATCATCGCCCGTGACCTGTCGTCCACGGAACCAGGTTGATGCTGCCATCAAGATGGCAGTTGAAGTTCATTACCATCAGCTGAAAATTGCAGAGGATCCAGAAGTGACTCCGCAGGAGACTGACACAGCTGTCAGCTCCCCTGCCTCCCCCTACGGTCGACCCCTAGACTTCCATGCCCTCCAGAAGGGTTCCTGGTATGCCTGGCTTTGCCCTCATTTCTCTCTCTAGAGAGCTTGGCCTCTTGATCACCACAACAAAAATTGGCTTTTTCCTAAACCAAGGCCACCCTTGATATGGCCGCTAACATTGGGGAGCCTTCCTTTATGACAAAATTACACCCCAAACTGACAAATGGTTGGTAACTTGAACATTTACAAGAGACTAGGATGGCTGTGAGTTAGCCCAATGACGGGATTATTGTAGGTCCACTTCCCAGGGGCCCACCCAATGCAGCCGAAAAGGAGTGCATGGTGCTGGGAGTGGGTGCAGCCTACATGGCCTAAGACAGGGCTCTCACCCTCCTTTCACCCACATCAGAGTCCCTTGACGTTGCCCATCGTCGACAGCCTAAAGCCTCCGACCATCGATGTGACTTGTCTCACATCAGTGTTTTGGGGTTGTGAACTTGTCTAAGACCCCCCATAATTAGACATCCAAATTCAAAACTCACATAGTTGGGATTGAACATAAGAAGCCTTCTCTAACTAAACAGAGAAGGGGGAGATGCCAGAAGCCAGGACTCTCGCCCTTACCCTTACCCCCTACCTTTCCCCACCTGCACAATGTCCTCTGAAGCTTGGCAACTGCAAGATCCTGCTTAGCAACTGCAGATAGACTCAAAGCAGAGTACCATGTCTTCTTAAGAATAGCAGGGAGACCATAACTCAAGCAGTGTACCATATCTTCTGAAGAACTGCAGGTAGATCATAATTCAAGGCAGTGTACCATATAGACCATGACATGTTTCAAGGCACAGGCCAAGAAGATTTTGTACTTTTCCACCACCTGGACCCTCTTACCCCCTCCCCTTGTAAAACATGCTATAAAAAAAAGCATTTCATGTTCAAAAAAAAAAAAGAAATTAAAAAAAAAA
>NW_021622524.1:0-6736 GCF_004785775.1 Grammomys surdaster | reverse complement strand
TTGTCAAGCTACAAGAATGGCATATATAGTTTGACCATGCTAACCCTATTCGTCCTGGGAATATTTTATTCCTGCTCATTGTGTTAAGGCTTTTCTTCAACAACATCAACAGGTTGGCAGCCAAGTATGTGGTTAGAACCTGAAAATGTACCCCCAGACAGAGTTATTGGGTTAACAGGCTGCCAAGCCAAGGACAGGCAAGTTTCTGCCCAGAGCTTTAACAACCTAAGATAGAAGTGAATTGCTTTTGATAATGCATATTCCATGATGAGTAAGGAAGGCATTCTTGTCGGAATGACCTAAGACAGGGTCAGTCTTGTTAATAAAATTAAAAGGGGGGAAGGGAGAAAGCCTTTGGGGCTGCTTGGCAATAATCTGATATGGGCTAAGGACAAGGAAATGGATTGATTACAGGAATATGACATTGGCCAAGGACAAGGAAGTTGGCTTCAGGCAGGAATCTGACATTAGGCTAGAACAAAGAAGTAATTTCAGGTAGGAATCTAAATCTTTGGGTAGAATAAATAAGTAATTTCAGGCAAAAATCTAAATTTTAGACTAGTACAAGGAAGTCTTCTGAGGATACAAGTGAAAATAATTAATGGCCCAAGTACTGTGTCCAGTAAACATTCACTGTGAAGTAATCAAGGCTGAGACTTTTGAGGTTTGTCAGAAGGTATTTCCTACACATGTCTTGATTGTGGTGTTGCCTTTATAAACTTCTTATTAACCAAGTGTGGCTGGTTGAGAGTGATCATCTCTCTAGTATGCACTTACTTCAGTGTCTCAATATGGAATTACAATGCCTACAATTGCATGTCAAATATTACTGCTTGGAGGTTTAAACTAGATTCATCTCACCTACCTGAATGATTGAGTCTCCCAGGTAATGATGACAAAGCAGTCTCAAGAGACAAAAAAAGGCATTTTACTTGCATCTTGAGATGAAAAAAATTTAGAGGATATAGGAAAATAGGTCTAGTTTATGTCTCCTGGCTAAGGCAACTCTCCCACTTAGTACAGCTTTTTAACATTTTATAATTTAGGGAATTAGGTTATCTAATGATAAGCAATGAAATTGGTTTTAGAATTAATCTTTGATTTGCTCATACTCTCTAAGTATTAATAAATGGAACCAATCTGATATAGGAATTGAGAAAACAAATACTATTTTTATATACTTTTTACTTTCAGAATTGTTTCCAGATGTATCCATTTCATCATCCCCTATGATGAAGTATTGCTACAAGTGGGTAAGGAAGTTGGTGTCCCCAATCAGTGACTTGGCTTCCAGAGGTACATGGCTTGCTAGCTATGTGTTACACTAGTATAAGAAAAATAATCCCCAAGAATAAAAGTTTTCTTCAAATGCAAAAAAAGGTTGCTACATAAAATGACTAGGATACTTAAATTACAAAAGACTTATTAAGTCTGATCAATATTTTCACAGAACTATATTATAATTACTGTTCTTATGCATGTATGTATGTATGCATGAATGTATATATGAATGAATATATGGATGCATGGATTATTCCTATCATCTAAGCTACATTGCAAATAGTGTATTATTTGGAAGAGATTTAATCCAAGTATGTTTCCATCCTAGGAAAATCTTGGTGGAAAGCAGAAACAATTTTCCTCATGGAATTTTGTCTTAACCTCTATTCCATCTGCTCTGATGTGTTCTGCTAAATCTTTAGCTTGTCAGTTTCCTTATCCCTTTGCTATTAATAAAGCTTCTTCATTCCTTTAGGTATTTAATGACAGATTTTTTTGTTGCTATCCTGTTTTTTCTCTGCCAAATTCTGATTCAACTTAGAAAATCTAAGAACAGACCACTTCTTTTAGGTGAGACCTTCAGTTCTAGTGTAGAGAAATTTGTCACCACAGAGGCCGGACTGCAGGAATCTGAGGGCATACGGCAACAGCAGTCTATGCTTAAAGAGGACTTGACCTTTAGTGACTAGATACCAGTTTTCTCGTGGTGAGTGGAGACATATCATTATGCCTAAATCTGATTCTAAACTTTCTACTTTGAGGATACTAAGAGTATTGGATTAAATTCAACCTAGTAATTACTTTGACTTCATTTTACCTATAAAAATTCCTGATATCCTTATATTCTTAGTATCCAAATCACACACAGTGTAGAGGAGGACTGAAGGTAAAGGCTGAATCATTTAAAATATGGGTAAAGAAAATTATACCCACAAGTCTTTAGTTCTTTCATTTAAACCAATGACTTTAGTCATTGTTAAATATCTGATTCTTGAAAACTTCCTTCTTCTACTCTGAGTTCTATCTCACCTATCATTACCTGATCAGGTCTGAGAAAGGCTCAAAATCTGATTCATGCTATCAAAATCACTCCTTAACTGTACAGCTATGAAACCACACACAAAATCTGCTCCCAGCATAGAGAGGTAGCACAGAAATAGAGAGGATTGAAATCCCCCTTCTAGGAGAGACAATTCAGAATGAAGGGAAAGATCAGGAACTTAAAGTAATCTAAACATAGGTTGGCAAATACCATCAGATTTTGACGCTAGAGAATTTTTGTAGTCCTTTTCGGGTTTACTTTTGGCCTATTCTGGGGCAGCAACCTTGATCTGTTCAATATTTTTCCCGATGTTAATGTAAATTTTGTGCTTCTGTGGTTGTCGTCTCAGATACATCTTTGACCTGCTGCATTACAATTCATATACTTTTGAATTGAGGATTTTGACGCAGAGAACTAAACAATGTCTCTTAGAAACATGACCTTTTTCCCATTTTTCATTGAAGTTATTTGACATTACCATCTCCAATCTCAAGATTGTCTCCCAGAATAAATCAACTTTTCAGAGTGAAAAATCCCACATCTTTTCCATAGACCGTTACATTCTAGAGCTTGTGAGAAGCTATCACTGATGAGCAGTGACTGCCAGTACATTCCAATTACTTAGAAATTCATTGGCACAATGAGTCCTTAACACATTCTGGCATATTAAGAATCTAGACAATTCCTTTACCTTTTCTCATGAGGTTCAAGCCATTAGGAAACACATCTTTGTCAATGATACTAAAATTGGTCATGTTGTTTTCTTTCATGAATTGGAAGGAGCAGTGCTTGAGGACTAGATCCACCTCATCAGGCTCTATTTTTTTCCCTAGAAAGTCACAGATCTTCTTTATGGTTCCCTTTGTATCCTACACAAAGATGAAACAAAAATGAGGGCAATAAACAGAGAGCTCTAAAAGAACAGATGCAAAGAATGGATCTGTGGGTCTGGAGAGAGTTTAAGAGCACTGACTGCTCTTCCAGAAGACATGGCGGATCACAAACATTCGTAATATGATCTGATGACCTCTTCTGGTGTGTCTGAAGACAGCAACAGTGTATTCACATACATTAAGTAAATAAATCTTTTTTTTTTTTAAAGAAGGGATCTTTGGATGGGGGATGAGAAAAGGGATGTGAAGAAAGAGCATCAGTAGATGAAATAGCATCAATGGAGTTTAGTCAAGAAAAGGCAATGGAAGAAAGGCAAGAAGGACTCACAGACAACATTTATATACTGAGAGGGCTTGCAATGGGGCTGATCTTTATTTCCTAAAAAAAAACAGAACCTGGGGCTTCTTGTTAGGTAGAAGAAAATATTACAGATAATGGCTCATAGAATCAATGGTAAATTTAAACTTACTTTGTAGAGGATAATGACCTTGAATTTCAGACTCTCCTTCTTAATTCTCTGTAGTGCTGCGGTCACAGGTGTGTGCCAACAAAGTTACTAAGTATACTCAGAGTTCTTTTCTTAAGACCAAACAACCAGTGCTTCCAGGGTCTAAACTGAGATAACATAGGGACTGACACATGTTTCCAGGGTATGTAGGGGTGGATGACCTTGTCAACCAAAAGCAGGAGAGGAAGTCCTGGCTCCCATGATAGCTGGATGCCACAGTGTGTGGGAATTCTAGGTAAGGATGATGGGAATGAGCGGGTGGGTGGGGCACATCATGATAGAAGCAGGGGTAGGGGGGATAGGATAGGGGGTTTTTCGGTTGAGTAGAAAAGGTGAAAGGGCATAACATCTGAAATGTAAATAAAAAAATTCAATGGGGGAAAAAAAGCACTGGACCTCACTCTGGAGTTTTGGATTGTGCAATGGATATTGCTATGGAGAACAATCTATCTCAAGCTCACAGAGATCAGCCATTCATCTATCTGTTTTTTTTTCCATGTGCCGGAACTGAAAGTATGTACAATCATACATATCCTGCCCTGAGACACGTAAAGTAACTTATAGAAATGCTGCTAGACAATGATCAAGCCGAATGAAGGAATGTGCACAAAGACCTCAAATAGATTATTGTTTATGCTAGATAATACAGCTTGCTTAAGCTAACTAAAAGCAATACAGCTTTACAAGAGTTTCATAATAATTATCTCAATATTTATTACTTGGAGAACTTCTCAGAGATGTTGTTTTGAGTAAGCACAGGTTACAGCAGAGAATGGCATCAAAATCACAATTTTTTTTGGTCTCAGATCTCTAATTGTTGCAAGAATATCTGTGTATTACAACAATTAGTTTAATCCTAGGAGAAAGTAATCACCAGGAAAAGTCTTAGAACACAAAAAATTGTGATTTGAATAATAGCCCTCTCCATGGACTCATGTGGCTTTTTTGGTTTAAAACATTTTTTACATATTTATCACATTTCCACGTAATATTTCATAGGAAAGTAAACAAATATGTCAATAATTGACAAACATGTGTTAAATTGTCAGAAAGGTCCCTTTTGGGAATCTGAACTAGTGTGCAGCAGACAGATAGTTAGAGATCCTTCCTAGGGAAAATTGAATTTCATGAAGTTTAAATAAAAGAGTCAACATATAGAAAAAATAGTGTGATGAAAGTTTTGTCTTTACATGTAAACTTTTGCTTCCTGAGAGATAACACTAAGAGGTCAAATCATTTTTGAGTAATTTAATCTTTTTTTTTTGTTTGGTTGTGCTTATTTTTTTATTAACAGTTATTTTTCTCAATCCCTTTAAGGAAGCAGGTAGGCTGACAACAGAACTTTACCTTTCCCCTGGTTTTCCAGATCCTATGCCCAAGTCATCTTTAGGTCTGCAGCAGAAAACTTATGCGAGCACTTCTTTTGTCTAGTGGATCCAAAGATCTTTCCCTTCTAATATTTCTCCCTCAACTCATTGCATTATCCCAGCCTTCAAGTTCAGCACTCCCTGGGAACACAGTGATTACTCTGGCCAGGAAAACAGAGAGGCTATCTGCAGATTGATCTTCACTTTTCCTAGCATATCTCCAACTCCAATTACTCAGTCTCATTCTTCTTTCTGCAAAAGAACTACAAACTTTGGGAAGTGAGTTGCTTTGCCCCAACCCCTGACTCCAGAATGCACTCTTGAGGAAGGCAATGCCTGTAATGACAAGAGAAGCAAATAAGTTACACTATCAGATTTCAACGCTTTGACCATTCTTCAAATTCAATACCTGAGTCTCAACCAAACTGGTTTATCAAACCTTCTGCTGTGGCCTTTCCTCATTATATGTCCCCATTCCAAGGAGATTGACTATGCAGATCCTGGTGAAACACCCTGCATTCTTCCCTCTTGTGAAATCCCTCTATTGAGCCCAAACCATCTCTATTTCTATCTCCCTTATTCCACAACCAATAAACACATCTTATCTGGTAACCTAAAGTAGTTTCTACAGGCTACATAAAGCTACCTCATTCTCCTGATAACCAAAATAAAACAAAATCCAGGGCACAAAACTCCCACCCAATAAAGACAATATTAGATTTCAGCACCTAGAATTATTGTATTCCTAACCTAAGATGCCTAAATGCCAGTGTAAAAACATAATCAATAACAACCAGGACAATATCTCTCTACCAGAGTGCAGCAATCATAACACAGCATGCCCTGAATATTTCACCATATCTGAGGCACAAGGAAAAATCCTTAAATCAGCTTTTATGAATAAAATAGTGGTCTTTTAATAGGAAATGAATATACCCCTTAAAGAAATGTATAAAACCACAAAGAAACAGTAGAAAGAAATGAATTAAACTAATTTCCCCCTGAGTAGAAATAGAATCAGTACCGAAAACCCGAATTGAGAAAATCTCAAAATGAAAATTTCAAGAACTCAAACAGGAAACTCAGAGGCATTCTTCACCAAAAGTAGATGAATAGAATGGAGACCTTTTTGTATTGAAGACACAGTAAAAGAAATAAATACAATAAAGGAAATATTACATATTTAAAACTACTGGCACATAATATCCAGGAAATTTGGGTCACTATGTTGAAAACACCAGATATATGAATAATGGAGATAAAAGAATAAAAGGAAACTCACGTCAAAGGCATAGAAAATATTTTCAACAAAATTATAAAAAAATACTAACCTAAAGAAAGAGATGCCTATCAAAGTTCATGAAGAATACAGAACATCAAGTTGATTGGACCAGAAAAGAAAGACCTCTGAGCACATAGTAATCAAAACTTTAAATGTACACAATAAATAATGAACGGATGTGCAAAAGCTAGGATGAGGGAAACAGGTGGGAGTGGGGAAGGGGCATGGAGTTGTAGAAGGGAGTACAGGGAAATACAGGTAAAATTAAGTAATATTTGAGAGGTAGTATTGAACTCTGGTACAGTGGCAGCTACTTAAAATCTATGAGTATATGAATGTGGTCAGAGTGAAATCACCAGATT
>NW_021622523.1:0-6639 GCF_004785775.1 Grammomys surdaster | reverse complement strand
CAACAACATCAACAGGTTGGCAGCCAAGTACGTGGTTAGAACCTGAAAATGTACCCCCAGACAGAGTTATTGGGTTAACAGGCTGCTAAGCCAAGGACAGGCAAGTTTCTGCCCAGAGCCTTACCAACCTAAGATAGAAGTGAATTGCTTTTGATAATGCATATTCTATGATGAGTAAGGAAGGCATTCTTATCAGGATGACCTAAGACAGGGTCAGTCTTGTTAATGAAATAAAAAGGGGGGAAGGGAGAAAGCCTTTGGGGCTGCTTGGCAATAAACTTACATGAGCTAAGGACAAGGAAATGGATTGATTACAGGAATATGACATTGGCCAAGGACAAGGAAGTAGGCTTCAGGCAGGAATCTGACATTAGGCTAGAACAAAGAAGTAATTTCAGGTAGGAATCTAAATCTTCGGGTAGAATAAATAAGTAATTTCAGGGAAAAATCTAAATTTTAGACTAGTACAAGGAAGTCTTCTGATGATACAAGTGAAAATAATTAATGGCCCAAGTACTATGTCCAGTAAATATTCACTGTGAAGTAATCAAGGATGAGACTTTTGAGGTTTGTCAGAAGGTATTTCCTACACATGTCTTGATTGTGGTGTTGCCTTTATAAAATTCTTATTAACCAAGTGTGGCTGATTGAGAGTGATCATCTCTCTAGTATGCACTTACTTCAGTGTCTAAATATGGAATTACAATGCCTACAATTGCATGTCAAATATTACTGCTTGGAGGTTAAAACTAGATTCATCTCACCTACTTGAATGATTGAGTCTCCCAGGTAATGTTGACAAAGCAGGTCTCAAGAGACAAAAAAGGCATTTTACTTGCATCTTGAGAAGAAATACATTTAGAGGATACAGGAAAATATGTCTAGTTTATGTCTCCTGGCTAAGGCAACTCTCCCACTTAGTACAGCTTTTTAACATTTTATAATTTAGGGAATTAGGTTATCTAATGATAAGCAATGAAATTGGTTTTAGAATTAATCTTTGATTTGCTCATACTTTTTAAGAATTAAGAAATGGAACCAATCTGATATAGGAATTGAAAAAACAAATATTATTTTTATATACTTTTTAATTTCAAAATTGTTTCCAGATGTATCCATTTCATCATCCCCTATGATGAAGTACTGCTACAAGTGGGTAAGGAAGTTGGTGTCCCCAATCAGTGACTTGTCTTCCAGAGGTACATGGCTTGCTAGCTATGTGCTACACTAGTATAAGAAAAATAATCCCCAAGAATAAAAGTTGTCTTCAAATGCAAAAAAAGGTTGCTATATAAAATGACTATGATACTTAAATTACAAATGACTTATTAAGTCTGATCAATATTTTCACAGAACTATATTATAATTACTGTTCTTATGCATGTATGTATGCATGAATGTATGTATGAATGAATATATGCATGCATGGACTACTCCTATCATCTAAACTACATGGCAAATAGTGTATTATTTGGAAGAGATTTGATCCAAGTATGTTTCCATCCTAGGAAAATCTTGCTGGAAAGCAGAAACAATTTTCCTCATGGAATTTTGTCTTAACTTCTATTCCATCTGCTTTGATGTGTCTCTGCTAAAGTTTTAGCTTGTCAGTTTCCTTATCCCTTTGCTATTAACAGAGCTTCTTCATTCCTTTATGTATTTAATAACAGACTTTTTTATTGCTATACTGTTTTTCCTCTGCCAAATTCTGATTCAACTTACAGAATCTAAGAACAGACCACTTCTTTTAGGTGAGACCTTCAGTTCTAGTGTAGAGAAATATGTCACCACAGATTGTGGACTGTAGGAATCTGAGGGCATATGGCAACAGCAGTCTATGCTTAAAGAGGACTTGACCTTGAGTGACTAGATACCAGTTTTCTCGTGGTGAGTGGTGACATATTATTATGCCTAAATCTGATTCAAAATTTCCTACTTTGAGGATACTAAGGGTATTGTATTAAATTCAACCTAGTAATTACTTTGACTTCATTTTACCTATAAAAATTCCTGATACCCTTATATTCTTAGTATCCAAATCACACACAGTGTAGAGGAGGACTGAAGGTAAAGGCTGAATCCTTTAAATTATGGGTAAAGAAAATTATACCCACAAGTCTTCAGTTCTTTCATTTAAACCAATGATTTTAGTCATTGTTAAATATCTGATTCTTGAAAACTTCCTTCTTCTACTCTGAGTTCCATCTCACCTATCATTACCTTTTCAGGTCTGGGAAAGGCTCAAAATCTGATTCATACTAGCAAAATCACTCCTTAACTGTGCAGCTATGAAACCACATACACAATCTGCTCCCAGCATAGAGAGGTGGCACAGAAATAGTGAGTATTGAAATCCCCCTTCTAGGAGAGACAACTCAGAATGAAGGGAAAGATCAGGAACTTAAAGTAATCTAAACATAGGTTGGCAAATACCATCAGATTTTGACACTAGAGAATTTTTTTAGTCCTTTTTGGGTTTACTTTTGGCCTATTCTGGGGCAGCAATCTTGATCTGTTCAATATTTTTCCAGATATTAATGTAATTTTTGTGCTTCTGTGGTTGTCATCTCAGATATATCTTTGGCCTGCTGCATTACAATTCATATACTTTGGAATTGAGGATTTTGATGCAGGGAACTTAACAATGTCTCTTAGAAACATGACCTTTTTCCCATTTTTTATTGAAGTTATTTGACATTAGCATATCCAATCTCAAGATTGTCTCCCAGAATAAATCAAATTTTCAGAGTGAAAAATCCCACATCTTTTCCATAAACCATTACTTTCTAGAGCTTGTGAGAAGCTATCACTGATGAGCAGTGACTGCCAGTACATTCCAATTACTTAGAAATTCATTGGCACAATGAGTCCTTAACACATTCTGGCATATTATGAAGCTAGACAATTCCTTTAACTTTTCTCATGAGGTTCAAGCCATTAGGAAACACATCTTTGTCAATGATACTAAAATTGGTCATGTTTTCTTTCATGAATTGGAAGGAGCTGTACTTGAGGACTAGATCCAGCTCATCAGGCTCTGTTTTTTTCCCTAGAAAGTCACAGATCTTCTTTATGGTTCCCTTTGTATCCTACACAAAGAAGAAACAAAAATGAGGGCAATAAACAGAGAGCTCTTAGAGAACAGATGCAAAGAATGGATCTGTGGGTCTGAAGAGAGTTTAAAAGCACTGACTGCTCTTCCAGAAGACATGGTGGATCACAAACATTCATAATATGATCTGATGCCCTCTTCTGGTGTGTCTGAAGACAGCAACAGTGTATTCACATACATTAAGTAAATAAATCTTTTTTTTTTTAAATGAAGGGATCTTTGGATGGGGGATGAGAAAAGGGATGAAAGAGCATCAGTAGATGAAATAGCATCAATAGAGTTTAGTCAAGAAAAGGCAATGGAACAAAGGCAAGAAGGACTCACAGACAACATTTATATACTGAGAGGGCTTGCAATGGGGCTGATCTTTATTTCCTAAAAAAAAACAGAACCTGGGGCTTCTTGTTAGGTAGAAGAAAATATTACAGATAATGGCTCATAGAATCAATGGTAAATTTAAACTTACTTTGTAGAGGATAATGACCTTGAATTTCAGACTCTCCTTCTTAATTCTCTGTAGTGCTGCGGTCACAGGTGTGTGCCAACAAAGTTACTAAGTATACTCAGAGTTCTTTTCTTAAGACCAAACAACCAGTGCTTCCAGGGTCTAAACTGAGATAACATAGGGACTGACACATGTTTCCAGGGTATGTAGGGGTGGATGACCTTGTCAGCCAAAAGCAGGAGAGGAAGTCCTGGCTCCCATGATGGCTGGATGCCACAGTGTGTTGGAATTCTAGGTAAGGATGATGGGAGTGAGCGGGTGGGCGGGGCACATCATGATAGTAGGAGTAGGAGTAGGGGGGATGGGATAGGGAGTTTTTCGGTTGGGATAGAATAGGTGAAAGGGCATAACATCTGAATTGTAAATAAAATATTCAATGGGGGAAAAAAGCACTGGACCTCACTCTGGAGTTTTGGATTGTGCAATGGATATTGCTATGGAGAACAATATATCTCAAGCTCACAGAGATCAGTGATTCATCTATCTGGCTTTTTCTTTCCATGTGCCGGCACTGAAAGTATGTACAATCATACATATCCTGCCCTGGGACACTTAAAGTAACTTATAGAAATGCTGCTAGATAATGATCAAGGCGAATGAAGGAATGTGTACAAAGACCTCAAATAGATTATTGTTTATGCTAGATAATACAGTTTGGTTAAGCTAACTTAAAACAATACAGCTTTACAAGTGTTTCATAATAATTATCTCAATATTTACTACTTGGAGAACTTCTCAGAGACGTTGTTTTGAGTAAGCACAGGTTAAAGCAGAGAATGGCATCAAAATCACAATTTTTTTTTTGGTCTCAGATCTCTAATTGTTGCAAGTATATCTGTGTACTACAACAATTAGTTTAATCCTAGGAGAAAGTAATCACCAGGCAAAATCTTAGAACACGAAAAATTGTGATTTGAATAATAGCCCTCTCCATGCACTCATGTGGCTTTTTTGGTTTAAAACATTTTTTACATATTTATCACATTTCCACGTAATATTTCATAGGAAAGTAAACAAATATGTCAGTAATTGACAAACATGTGTTTAACTGTCAGAAAGGTGCCTTTTGGGAATCTGCACTAGTGTGCAGCAGACAGATAGGTAGAGATCCTTCCTAGGGAAAATTGAATTTCATGAAGATTAAATAAAAGAGTCAACATATAGAAAAAAAATAGTGTGATGAAAGTTTTGTCTTTACATGTAAACTTTTGCTTCCTGAGAGATAACACTAAGAGGTCAAATCATTTTTGAGTAATTTCATCTTTTTTGTTTTGTTTGGTTGTGCTTATTTTTTTATTAACAGCTATTTTTCTCAATCCCTTTAGGGAAGCAGGTAGGCTGACAACAGAACTTCACCTTTCCCCCGCTTTTCCAGATCCTATGCCCAAGTCATCTTTAGGTCTGCAGCAGAAATCTTATGGGAGCACTTCTCTTGTCTAGTGGATCCAAAGATATTTCCCTTCTAATATTGCTCCCTCAACTCATTGCATTATCCCAGCCTCCAAGTTCAGCACTCGCTGGGAACACAGTGATTACTCTGGCCAGGAAAACAGATAGGCTATCTGCAGATTGATCTTCACTTTTCCTAGCATATCTCCAACTCCAATTACCCAGTCCCATTCTTATTTCTGCAAAAGAACTACAAACTTTGGGAAGTGAATTGCTTTGCCCCAGCCCCTGACTCCAGAATGCACTCCTGAGGAAGCCAATGCCTGTAATGACAAGGGAAGCAACTAAGTTACACTGTCAGATTTCAACTCTTTGACCATTCTTCAAATTCAGTACCTGAGTCTCATCCAAACTGGTTTATCAAACCTTCTGCTGTGGCCTTTCCTCATTATATGTCCCCATTCCAAGGAGATTGACTATGCAGATCCTGGTGAAACACCCTGCATTCTTCTCTCTTGTGAAATCCCTCTATTGAGCCCAACCCATCTCCATTTCTATCTCCCTTATTACACAACCAATAAACACCTTTTCTCTGGTACCCTAAAGGAGTTTCTACAGGCTACATAAAGCCACCTCATTTTCCTGATAACCAAAATAAAACAAAATCCAGGGCACAAAACTCCCAACCAATAAAGACAATATTAGATTTCAGCACCTAGAATTATTGTATTCCTAACCTAAGATGCCTAAATGCCAGTGTAAAAACATAATCAATAACAACCAGGACAATATATCTCTAATAGAGCGCAGCAATCATAACACAGCATGCCCTGAATATTTCACCATATCTGAGACACAAAAGAAAATCCTTAAATCAGCTTTTATGAATATAATAGTGGTCAATAAATAGGAAATGAATATATCCCTTAAAGAAATCTATAAAACCACAAAGAAACAGTGGAAAGAAATGAATTAAACTAATTTCCACCTGAGTAGAAAAAGAATCAATACCGAAAACCCAAATTGAGAAAATCTCAAAATGAAAATTTTAAGTACTCAAACAGGTAACTCAGAGGCATTCTTCACCAAAAGTAGATGGATAGAATGGAGACCTTTTTGTATTGAAGATGCAGTTAAAGAAATAAATACAATAAAGGAAATATTACATATTTAAAACTACTGGCACATAATATCCAGGAAATTTGGGTCACTATTTTGAAAACACCAGATATATGAATAATAGAGATAGAAGAATAAAAGGAAACACACGTCAAAGGCACAGAAAATATTTTCAACAAAATTATAAAAAAAAATACTAACCTAAAGAAAGAAATGCCTATCAAAGTTCATGAAGAATACAGAACATCAAGTTGATTGGACCAGAAAAGAAAGACCTCTGAGCACATAGTAATCAAAACATTAAATGTACACAATAAATTATGAACGGATGTGCAAAAGCTAGGATGAGGGAAACAAGTGAGAGTGGGGAAGGGGCATGGAGTTGTAGAAGGGAGTACAGGGAAATACAGGTAAAATTAAGTAATATTTGATAGGTAATATTGAACTCTAGTACAGTGGCAACTACCTAAAATCTATGAGTATATGAATGTGGTCAGAGTGAAATCACCAGATT
>NW_021622522.1:0-3415 GCF_004785775.1 Grammomys surdaster | reverse complement strand
TACGGTACACTGCCTGCCAAGCAGGATCTTGCGGTTGCCAAGCTGCATGGGACATTGTGCAGGTGGGGAAAGGTAGGGGGTGAGGATAAGGGCGAGGGTCCTGGCTTCTGGCATCTCCCCCTTCTCTGTTTAGTTAGAGAAGGCGTCTTATGATCAATCTCAACTATGTGAATTTTGAATTTGGAAGTCTAATTATGGGGGGTCTTGGACAAGTTCACCACCCCAAAACATTGATGTAAGATGAGTCATGTCGATGGTCGAAGGCTTTAGGCTGTCGACGATGGGAAACGTCAAGGGACTCTGATGTGGGTGAAAGGAGGGTGAGGGCCCTGTCTTAGGCCATGTAGGCTGCACCTACTCCCAGCACCATGCACTCCTTTCCAGCTGCATTGGGTGGGCCCCTGGGAAGTGGACCTACAATAATCCCGTCATTGGGCTAACTCACAGCCATCCTAGTCCCTTTTAAATGTTCAAGTGTTTGGGGTGTAATATTGTCATAAAGGAAGGCTCCCCAGTGTTAGCGGGCCACATCAAGGGCAGCCTTGGTTTAGGAAAAATCCAATTTTTGTTGAGGTGATCAAGAGGCCAGGCTCCCTAGCGAGAGAAACGAGGGCAGAGCCAGGCATACCAGGAACCCTTCTGGAGAGTGTGGAAGTCTAGCGGTCGACCGTAGGGGGAGGCAGGGGAGCTGACAGCTGTGTCAGTCTCCTGTGGAATCACTTCTGGATCTTCTTCAATTTTCAGCTGATGGTAATGAACTTCGACCAGCTTCTTGATGGCAGAATCAACCTGGTTCTTAACAAAATTTGTAAGACGGTTAAAGGCCCAGGGGCCAAACGAGAGAAGCAAAAGAATGCCAACAAAGGGTCCTAGTATACTAGGCAACAGGGTGGTGAGCCAAGGAGAGGTAGAGAACCAGTTTTGATACCATGACTCTTGTTGTTCTCTCGCTCTTTTTCTTTCTTCTAAACTCCTTTTGACCTTGTCCAGGCTATTTTGGACAAGGCCTGTCTTATCAGAGTAAAGGCAACACTCTTCTCTGAGGGCCACGAAAAGACCCCCTTCCTTAAGGAAGACAAGGTCAAGTCCTCTCCTGTTCTGTAACACCACCTCAGAAAGGGAGGCAACAGAGTCCTTAGGATCTTGTATTCCTTCTCTCAAATTATTTAAATCTTTATCAATGAGGGATTGGAGATGAGCATAGTGATTATTGGAAGTCACCAAGGAAGCTATACCCATGCCTGCACCAATGGCACTAATTCCTAGTATGACAGACAAGGTGAGGGCAGTCAGGGGTTCTCTCTTGGTTCTTAGAGAAGATCCTTGATCTATAATATTAAGGAAGGACTCCGGATCATGTATAAAGAAATGTGGGAGAATGGTAACAATTACACAATAATCTCTAAAATATAAAAAACTGGGATTAAATATATAAGGGGTCAAGCCAAAAACACAGGCAAAATATGTACCATTGGGTGCCAGGGTATATAAAAAGGTATCATTGAGGATCATTGTCTGGTTACACATTGGAATCAAGTCCCTAGGGGGGAGCATGAAGAGTCCCAAAAGGCAAAGGCCTATTCCTGAAATGGAGCTAAGGGTAAGACCTCCTTCAGGTGAATGAATCCCAAGGAGTCTGTTACCATCATTGGTAAAAGTGGGAGGGGAGAAGACAGCTATCCCCTCATAGAAGGGAGGAGTAGGTGAAAAACAAATCCAGCATTGTTGATAATTAGGATCGCTTTTGTTTTCAATGTCTGAATTGGGCTCGTCCTCAGACAAATCAGCCTCAGTCTCGGACTGGAGGCGGGGTGTCTGAGAGGGCTTGCGAGAGGAACGAGAAGAAGAAGAAGCAGCGCAAGACGAGAAGGAGGGGGTGCAACAGGCACAGAGGGGGGAGGGTGCCGAGCACCAGACCAAGTGGCAGGGGGAAGTGGTGGAGTCTGTCGAGACTCAAAGTCAGAAACTGCAGCTGCGGGTGTCTGTGACGGAGGGGCCTGTGACCGGGTAACAGGAAAGGCTAAGTGCAGGGAGTCTTGTGAAGGAACAGAGGAAGAACAAAGGACCGAGAGTTGCAGTTGCGAGATTTGTTTTTGAAGGCGGAGAATGTCAGTCAGTTCACGAACCTGAGAAGAGAGGCGGTCCCGAGTATCAGAGAGAGAGTTAGGCAAAGTGGCAGGGAAAGTTGGAAAGGCAAGCGTGGAAAGAGGAGCAGAAGGTGCTGTAAGAGGAGACCAGTCAGGGTTGTATTTTTCAAGGATGACAGCATCACCGGATTCCAGAGGCTCTGGGTCGGAGAGAGCAGCCGGGGGAGTCTGCCGAGAGAGCGGCAGAGAAGAAGAAAAATGATGCTTAGCAGCAGGGCAGGGGGAAGCAGGTTTTTGCAGCACAGGGTTGCAAAAGTGAGTGGAGGAGGGAGTTCGTGGGTCAGAAACTGCTGAAGAATTATAAGGTGGAAGCTGAGAGACCAGTGGAGAGGAATCAGGAGAAGATAAATCTGGATAGAGGTGAGGCGGATCAGAAGGAGGGGGGACCTGTTCAGGAGGAATGTCTATAAGAGTAAAAGAAATGGAAGCCTGAGACGGAGGCCTAGAGGGCTGACAAGATGGGCAGGTAGAATTAAGCTGAGATTGTGACAGATGATATTCAGCAACGGATAAAAGTTGTTGTTTCCCTGTATCTTTATCTGCATCCTCAATAATATCCCTAATAATGCCCCAAAAGGAAAAGATTGTTGCAGTAACAGTCACATCACCTTCAGTTTTAATTTTCTCATTTAATTCACGACCTACCTTCTGCCATTTCTTGGGATGGATGGTAGGACCATCAATCATAAACCAAGGACACTTCTCATCAATAAAGATAAAAAGACTTATAAGATCCTTTTTCTTAACCCTTATTCCTCTCTCTCTGAGTGCATGCTTGAGGTCCTTTATGAAGGACGCCTTCTTAGACAAAGAATGGCCCATTCTTTATGGGACGGAATGAAAATGAAACTTACCCGAGGACGACAGGTCAGGCGACGATCGCTGTCTCACTCAATCTTGATGTCGTGCGCACTTCTCAATGAGGGTCCGTCCGGAGGGGTCCGTGCCTCGAGCCCCACATCTGGGTGCCACTTGACCCGACCTGCGGGTCTTAGTTATTCATGGGGGCAAGGAGGACCACAACCTGAAAAAAGAACGGGTGAGAGAGAGAAAGGACTCAAGGAAGCAATTGCTTGTCAAGAGTCGTGTATTTAAATGTGAAGCCCCTTTTTATAGTATGCTTTACAAGGGGAGGGGGTAAGAGGAGCCAGGTGGTGGAAAAGTACAGAATCTTCATGGCCTGTGCCCTGAAACATTTCACGGTCTACACGGTACACTGCCTTGAATTATGATATACCTGCTATTCTTCAGAAGATATGGTACACTGC
>NW_021622521.1:0-36350 GCF_004785775.1 Grammomys surdaster | reverse complement strand
TACGGTACACTGCCTGCCAAGCAGGATCTTGCGGTTGCCAAGCTGCAGGGGACATTGTGCAGGTGGGGAAAGGTAGGGGGTGAGGATAAGGGCGAGGGTCCTGGCTTCTGGCATTTAAGTGTTTTGTCTGACACTATGTGTGTGCTTGGTGTCTATACAGGCCAGAGGAGGGCATCACCTGCCCTGGGACTAGAGTTAGAGAAGGTTGTGGGCCATCATGTGAATACTAGGAACCAAACCCAGTCTTTTGTACAAGCAGCAGCAAGTCCTCTCTTAACACCATCTCCTTGGCCTCCTTCATGAGACATTAAACTAACTCCCTCTCCCTCTCCCCTCCCCCTTTCCTTCTCCCTCTCTGTCTCTCTTTTGGTTTTTCAAGACAGAATTACTCTGTGTAGCCTTGGCTGCGTCGGAACACTCTCTGTAGACCAAGCTGGCCTTGAACTGACAGAGAGCTATCTTCCTGAATCTGCTTCCCAACTGCTAAGATTAATAGTGTGAGCCAAACCCCCATTCCCACCCCTGGCTCGTTCACATTTTTAATTTTTTTGTTTTTTGTTTTTTTTCAAGACAGGTTTTCTCTGTATAGCCCTGGCTGTCCTGGAACTCACTCTGTAGACCAGGCTGGCCTCGAACTCTTGAACTCAGAAATCCGCCTGCCTCTGCCTCCCAAGTGCTGGGATTAAAGGTGTGTGCCACCACCACCTGGCACATTTTTAACTTTTAAGATAAGCTCTTCCTAGGTTTCTTTGGCTAGCCTTGAACTCACTGTGTATGTAACTTAGGCTGACCTCAAACTTTCAAAACTGCCTCAGGCTCTTTAGTATCTGAGATTACAGATGTGTGCCACTGGACCTGGATGGAATGATTATTATTGTTTACCCTGACTGGCCTGGAACTCGTTTTATAGATGAGATGGCTTTAAACTCAGAGATCACATGCCTCTGCCCTGTGACCTCCATATCTGGTTAGGAGTTATTTTTTTAATTAATTTTATTTTTATTTATGTATATTATATGGGCACCTGAAGAAACTGGAAAAGGATAATAAATCCCCTGGAACTGGAGTTACAGATGGTTGAGAATCACCTAATGTGGGTACTAGAAATTAAACTCAGGTCCTCAGCAAGAGCAGTAAGTGCTCTTAACTACTGAGTTACCTCTCCAGCTCCTACGATGATCTTTAACATGTATTCCAGTATACATTATACCATACCGCCTCTTGGGTGGTTCTGCTGGAGGAAAAGCAGATTCAATGAAACATACATACAGGCTTATAGTACATGGAAAGTGACTTTGGATATTATTAGTGTTACAAATGCCTATTTTTAAAATGTATTAACTTTATTTTATATGCATTGGTGCTAGGCTATCATATCTCCTGGAATTGGAGTTACAGTTGTGAACTGCCATATGGGTGCTGGGAATTGAACCTGAACCCTCTGGAGGAGCAGCAGGTGCTCTTAACCATGGAGCCATCTCTCCAACCCAGTTCCTATATATCTTTGTTTATTTGTTTGTTTGTTTTTTGAGATAAGGTTTTTCTATTATGTAATTCTGGCTGTCCTGGAACTCTGCCTCTGTTGGTGCTGGAATAAATGGCATGTGCTATCACACCTGGCCACAAACCTATCTTAAGACATGGATTTAGAGACTGGAGATGTAATAGAACTCAGTGGTAGCACATAGTTAGCATGTACTATAGGCCCTAATTTCAATCCCCAGCACCAATAGACATGGTTTTATATTAATTTGCCCATGATCTAGCTATTCCTTTCCTACTTTTGTACCCAAGAGAATGAAACATATATCTCTAGGGGCTAGAGAGATGGCTTAACAATTAAGAACGCTGGCTGTTCTTGTAGAGGACTAGAGTTTGGTTCCCAGCACCCAAATGGTGGCTCACAACTGCCTGTAATCCCAGTTCCAGGTAATTGATCACCCTTTTCTGACCTTCATGTTCACTGCAAGCACATGGTGCACATATACACACCCAGGCAAAACACTCATACACATACAATAAAAATGTAAAAAAACATATATCCGGGGCTGGCAGGATGAGGGAGTGGACATAGGCATTTGTCATCAAGTCTGATGTCCTGAGTTTGATTCCTGGGACCCACATAGTGGGAGGAGAGAATCAACTCCAGTAGGTTGTCCTCTCTCCTGTCCACACACATCTATATGCCCACAAAAAATAAATAAATAAAATGTGTCCAAGGCTAGATATAAAAGCTCACACCTGTAACAGTACTTAGGCGATGCCAGAGCTATGTGGTGAGACCTTTTCTCAAAAAATATATAATCTGCCTGGGTGTGGCTCAGTGATAGGATGCTCTCTAGCACACATGAGACAGAGTTCACCCAAGTTAACCCATTCCAGAATGGTTAACCATTCTAGTACTGTAATAATTGAGAAAAAAAGCTCAAAAAAAAAGAGAGAGAGAAAACAAAGCTCAACATAGTAATCTCAATACTTAAGCTGAGTCAGAAGGGTTGCTGTATAGCTCCTGCTCTATAGCAGCCTGGGCTACAGTGTTACACCTTATCTCAAAATAACACAAACCAGTGTTCACAGAAAACCTTGTGCACAAATCGTCATATTCGTGTTTGCATTGGTCGGTTGGTTTTTCAAAACTGGGTTTTTCTGTGTAGCCCTAGATGTCCTGGATCTCATATTATAGTTTGTAAACAGATTGAAAACCCAAGCTGGACATGGTTGCTCACACATATCCTAGAATTTGAGCTGGAGAATGAGATCCTGTCTCCAAAAATAGTGAAAACCAAAATGTCTATCATTTGAGAAGTCAGAAAGCAAATATGAGACATCTGTACAGTGCAATATTCACCATTCAAAAGAAAGCCACTGGATGGTGGTGGCACAAGCCTTTAATCCCAGCACTCAGGAAGCATAGACAGGTAGATCTCTGTGTTCGAGGCCAGTGTAGTAGACAGAGTGAGTTTCCGGATAGCCAGGGCTACACAGAGAATCCCTGTCTTGAAAAACAAACAAACCGAAACAAAAAGCATGTCAGATGAATGAAAGGACTTTCAAAAGACCATGTATTTATTAGGCTAGAGATATACCTAGCAGCTATAGGAAGGTCTACCTTGCATGCACAAGATCCTGAGTTGGAGTCCCAAAACCATGTAAAATGTGTGCTGGTCCATATAGCCCTAACTCTTGGGAGGTAGACACAGGGGGGTCAGGAGTTCAAGGCTATCCTGGATTACAAAGGGAGTTCAGGGCCCCATCTCAATGCCTCAGCAGTTAAGAATGCATACTACTCTGTGTTCAGGTGGCTCACAACTGCCTTAACTTCAGCTGTAGGGGATCTGAAAGTTTCCTTTAGTCTCCTCGGGTGGGTACACACACACCCCAAAATACCCTTTTAAAAGAAAAGACACTGTCTCAAAACAATAAAGACTACATAGTGTATGATTCAATTCATATGAAATACCTAAGGAAAGAAACCAGATATGGTACATGTGTAATCCCAGCACTCAGGAATCTGAATCAAGAGAATCTTAGATTCAAGGCCAATATGGGTTACATACAAGAGACAAATCTATAATTTAAAAAAACCAAAAGTACCCTGGTGCAATGGTACAAGTCTATAATCCTAGGACTAGAGAGGTAAAGGCACAAGGATCATGAGTTCAAGGTCAGTTTGGCTACATAGTGAGTTTGAGAACAGGCTCAGTTACATGAGACCCTATCTCAAAAACCACCAGAAAAAAATGCACCAGAATGACATTCTGGTGACTTATCACAACAGAATAAACGTACTAAATGATCTTTAAGATGTATACTTGAAACAAGAACATTTTTTTTTTCCGAGACAGGGTTTCTCTGTGTAGTCCTGGCTGTCCTGGAACTCACTCGGTAGATCAGGCTGGCCTCGAACTCAGAAATCCGCCTGCCTCTGCCTCCCAAGTGCTGGGATTAAAGGCGTGCACCACCACTGCCCGGCAAGAACATTTTTTAATTACATATGTGAGTGCTCCCTGCCTGTCTGTGCACCACATACATTTCTGGTGCCCACAAAGGCCAGAAGACAGTGTTTGGTTTCTGGAACTGGAGTTACAGATGATTGTGAGCTGCCATGTATCCAAGTGCTGGTAATTGAATTCAAGTTCTCTGGAAGAGCAGCCAGTGCTCTTAACCATACATACAGCAATTCCATGTACAGCAATTCTTGCCATAGTGAAAAATGCCTCTATAGGTCACATATTTGAACACTTGGTCCCCAGTTGATGGTGCTATTTGTAGGAGTTTTGGAACCTTTAGGATGTGGAGCATTGCTGGAAGTGCTGGTGCTACACCTTGAAGACTTTTTTCTGTGTGTGCTTTGCCTACATAGTATATGTGGATTCAACTAGTACCCACATGGTAGCTCAGAATTGTCTTTAACTCCAACCCAAGGGGATCAAATACTCTATGCTGGCCTTCACAGACATACATGTTACACACATGTACATGTGGGCAAAACACATATACACATAGAGTGAAAGGGAGAATGCTGAGTGTGGAATGGTTTAAGAGGTAATAGAAGACAGAGAGATGGAGGAGAGGAAGGGGTGGGGAGAGGGTCAACCAAACCCAAGTATATATGAAAAACTTGTAAGGAAATGCTAGTTTGCATGTTAAAAGAAACAATAACATGTACGTGCAAAATAATCTGAAATACTTTAAAAATAAATGATTGAAGTACCTTATATGTATATATTAGATATCATAATAAAACCAGTTATTTTGTGGAATTACTTTATACTTATGGGGTGGAACTGGAGAAATGGTTCAGCAGTTACAAATGCTTGCTGCTTTTCCAGAAGTCCTCTGACACTTATAATGCAGATTTTTTTTTTTTTTCGAGACAGGGTTTCTCTGTATAGCCCGGATTGTCCTGGAACTCACTCTGTAGACCAGGCTGGCCTCGAATTCAGAAATCCACCTGCCTCTGCCTCCCAAGTGCTGGGATTAAAGGAGTGCGCCACCACTGCCCGGCTATAATGCAGAAATTTAAAGGGTCACTGGCCCTATCTCTGCAGAGCCAGTAGTCAACTATTCTGCAAAGTGTGTCCTTCTCTGGACAGAATTGTCTGTAGATGAAATGGGCAATTTCTGACTGCCTTGCCAGGAGAGCAACCTTGCCTGGAGGTGAAGATGCTCAAATGTTTGAACCAAGGGGGTGGTGTCAGGATCAAACATGTCTCTAGTCAAATGATTTTTTAGTAATGAAATATCCTTAACTATTGTATTCTTCTGATGGCCTTGAGGACTATCTATTTATATAAAGTAATTTGAACTGTTAAACCTGACTACTCTCTGATATTTATAATTGAAATATCTTAAAAACATCCTTTTTTTTAAAAAAAACTAACTCAGAACCATGAGTTTACTATCTGGCCCTTAACTTGTGTTAATCATCCTAAACGTTTGTAATGGAAGTTAATAAAAGGACTGAGTCCAAGCCTTGTATGGTTAGATGAGTTGCACAGGCACAACGCCTAGCAAAGAGTAACATTGTAAATCTTGTGTTAAATATAAGTCACGCATAAGAAAACCTTAAATCTGCACCAATCTATAAATTGCATAACAATGTAAAATTATAGCCTCAATTTGCATTATAAAGATTTCTACCAATGTAAGATATGGCTATATAATGTTTTGTTTAAGAGTAAATTTAATAACCTAGCCCTATTTGTCTGCTCCTCTGATTTCTAGATTACTATATCCCTTTTTCTCTTCCACCCTATTTTCCCCTAAGGATAGAGAAAAGGAAAGGTAAGGAAAGATAGAAATCCCTGAGTTTAAGCTCTCTAGTTCCCTCCCTGTCCAAAGCTACATTTGTAAAGTATCCCTTAAAATGATAGCATATCTAGAATTCATAAAATAACCAGAACCATCCACCCCAAACCCAGGGAATCGGGCTAAAGACTCTCCATAACTTCTTCCAGCTGAACAGGGGGCAATGAAATATTTTTAAAGGGGAGAGGAAGGGTAGGAAAATTGGGAGATTTAGTTAGGTTTTAAGAAAGCCAAGCCAGGCTGGGCGGTGGTGGCGCACGCCTTTAATCCCAGCACTTGGGAGACAGAGGCAGGCGGATTTCTGCGTTCGAGGCCAGCCTGGTCTACAGAGTGAGTTCCAGGACAGCCAGGACTACACAGAGAAACCCTGTCTCGAAAAGCCAAAAAAAGAAAAAAAAAAAAGAAAAAAAAAAGAAAGCCAAGTCAGGTCACGTGTGAGCCAAAGATGGAGCCCAGGCAACCCTAGAAAAGGTTGTGGTAGACTTGGGCACAGGACCTGGGCAAGCACGGGTGCCTGGGGAGGCGGCCATAAGCTGCCTTCATTCTACCGAGTGGTCCAAGATGGAAAGTCATAAACCAAGTACTAGCAAAGATGATTTAATATTTAATATCATATCTAGAAAAATTAAACAACTTCCAGAACCAGACAGGAATCTGCTTGAATATGGATCAGCATATATTGGACTTAATGCTGCTTTGGGGGCCTAATAGCAGTCTATTTTGGCGAATCTTGAACGTGACACAAGCTCGAATAGCTTCTAGCTTACCAATGGCTGTGATCCCATTTTTGACAGCAAACCTGTCCTACCATAGTTTTGTAAGTTTACCTTTGACTACAGGTGACTTGAACTGTGAAATCTGTACCACAATGCGGGGTGCACTAGTTGGTTTTGTGCTAGGTGGTCTGTACCCTGTCCTTCTGGCTATACTGGTGAATCTGGGCCTTGCTGCCAGGTATGAATCAAGCCCTCTACCACAGAGGGGAAACATCTTCAACTATTGGATTATAGTTTCTAAGCCTGTCTTAAGAAAAATGTTATTTCCTACTTTACTTCAGATTGTGTTTGCAGCATATCTTGGGTCTAGACAATATAATCTCCTCATAAAGGCCCTTCAGCCTTCAGTTACCTGAACCTGACTTAGAAATTCATTGATTTAAAGCAAATATACACAACAAAAATAAAATGGTGAAAATAAAAATAAAAAAAAAGGAAGAAAGCCAAGCCAGCAATTGTTATCCAGTCACTCATACCTAGAAAGCTCAGGGCTTGACTGAAGTTCTGACTGGATCCATGAACGGTTGAATGAGGCAAGACGACCTAGAATCCACGACATGGGGAGTCCAACTGGGTCAGTTCAACATGTCTAAGGAGGAATCTCAACAAAGCCATACACTCAGCAATATACAAATCTCAAGACAGATTTAAGTACCATCAAGATATCTGCATAGATTGTGCTAGTTTGTGTGGAGTACACACACTAGTTAAGTATGAAATTCTGCTCGTTTGGGCATATGAAAGACAGCTGTCTTTAAAAAAAAAAGATTTATTTATTTTATGTATAAGTTCACCATTGCTGGGTGGTGGTGGCGCACGCCTTTAATCCCAGCACTTGGGAGGCAGAGGCAGGTGGATTTCTGAGTTCGAGAGTTCAAGGCTAGCCTGGTCTACAGAGTGAGTTCCAGGACAGCCAGGGCTACACAGAGAAACCCTGTCTCGAAAAAAACCAAAATAAATAAATAAATAAATAAGTTCACCATTGCTCTTTATGTATAATACACACCAGAAGAGGGCATCAGACCCCATTGCAGATGGTTGTGAGTCACCATGTGGTTGCTGGGAATTGAACTTAGTACCTCTGGAAGAGCAGTCAGTGTGCCCGCTCTCTCTCTCTAAGATTTATTTTATTACTTATATGAGTACAATGTAGCTGTCTTCAGACGCACCAGAAGAGGGCATCAGACCCCATTGTAGATGGTTGCAAGTCACAATGTGGTTGCTGGGAATTGAACTCAGGACCTCTGGAAGAGCAGTCAGTGCTCTTAACCACTGAGCCATCTCTCCAGCCTGATAGCTGTCTTTTTATGATTCAATTTTAATAATAACCAATTGTAAGTCTTCATTTATGCCATGTGAAAGATGGCACAAAGAATCTTTACCTGTCCTGTTTGATTCTCTTGAATTTTTCTAGCTCTTCAGGGGGGGTCTCCCTCTGTCATATCTGATCTATATAACTCTGGAAGGGGTCCAGAGCCTAATCTCTTCTTCTGTTAACACAAAAGTAGAGACTTTCTCCCAAAATAGCATGCCCTTGAGCCAGTAACCAGAAAACCCTTTAGCTTGACTTCTCTCCCAGAGGAATAATATAGCCACAAAACGCAAAACCATGCCCATTTTGCTAATTAATTCAAAACAAATGATGTAAACTAAGCAAATACTGTATGAACCTATTCTTAGACTTCTAATCTGTCATGCCAGGAAATATAACCCAAAATTCCCGAGTAGCCCACGTTCTAAGAATATGAGTTATTCTGCAAGACTTCAAAACTCTTCTAAAGCATTTTTTCCCACACAATCTCCCTGTATCTTCTATTGGAGGCAGCAGCCCTGTTTCTGCCTTCCTCTGAGCAGCCTGTCTCTGTACAGTAGGGGCTCCCAGCACCTCTGAACCCAAACTCTTTGTATCAGTTCCAAATCGCGGGAAGAATCCCCCACATGGCTAGGGCAAATCTGTATTCTCTTCTACCCTTAAAAACAATTAAATCAAATTTAAGAATCCTATCCTATGATTACCTGCTTGTAGGAAGCAGGCAGCTTTTACTGTCTTGGTTTCTGCCTCAGAGAAACCACCTTGTCTCTTTTCATAGCAGGGGATCTCGGAGCCTGTGAGCTGAGCCTGCCCCTGAGTTTATTTAATATTCCTGCATACTGGAGCCACATGACTCTGCTTTGCTCGCTGAGAAATCAATTCTCCCCTTCCTAGACTTATATTACGGTGTGTATCCATTCGAGAATTCCTAAATTAATAGCGGATTCTCGCTTTCCATGTTGCATGTAATTTTAAAAACACGCTTGCTCCTTTGCCCGGGGCCGTGCTTTCAGCTTAGCTCCGAGATCATACTCCCGCCAGCTCGCGCTACCTCCTTCCCGGGAGCTTGGCCTGTGCTCCGACCTCTCCTAGTTCAGCTCCGAGATCGGCTGCTGTGGGCCTCACTTCCAATTTGCCCACTCCTCCTGGCTAGTTTTGCCAAGCTGCCAACAACCGCCCCAGCTGCTCTCTTTCTCCTCCTGCCCACCTTAGCCCCTAGGACGGAAAACACACATATAATGGCCGGGCGAAGAATCTCCTGCCCTAAGCTCATCAGCTAGCTCCCGTCAACCTCCTCGGCCCCCGTCCACGGCAAAGGACGTACGCATATTTCCCCTCCCAAAGCCTGGCTGGAAAGACCTCTTTTCTCCCTACGTCCCTCCTCTTCCTCCTGGGACCCGGAAGTCCCACCTTTCCCTTCGCCCAGCAATTGGCTTCCGCTGTCTTAATTGACACAATCAAGAACCAATTCGGGGGCTGGCGAGATGGACCAGTGGTTAAGAGCACTGACTCCTTTTCCCGAGGTCCTGAGTTCAATTCCCAGCACCCACAAGGTGGCTCACAACCGTCTGTAATGAGATCTAATGCCCTCTTCTGATGTATCTGAAGACATCTACAGTGTAGCTCATATACATAAAATTACTAAATCTTTAAAGAAAAGAAAAAGAACCAATCAGGGAATCAGATTTTAGTATCACCTTCTCCCCCAACATATAGTGTAGGGTTCTATTCATATGAAATACCTAAAGAAAGAAACCAGAAAGAAACCAGACATAGTACATCTGTAATCTGTAAGCTTTCCCAGAAGTCCTGAGTTCTCTTCCTAGCATCCACATTAGGTGGCTCACAACCATCTGTAACTCCGCCTCCAGGGGATCCAGCACCTGTGGTCTCTGCCGGCACCTTCACTCACTGCGCATAACAAGTTAAAATAAGAAATAAGCATTCTAAATATATACACACTATTTTTTTAAAAAAGAATTATTTTACGTATCTGAGTACACTGTAGCTGTCTTCAGACACACCAGAAGAGGGGATCGGATCCCATTATAGATGGTTGTGAGTCACCATGTGGTTGCTGGGAACATTCAGTGCTATTAACAGCTGAGCCATCTCTCCAGCCCCCATACACACTACATTTTAAAGCTGGAACAATTGAGAAGCATTCAGAGAATAAGTAGGGAAATCACCGAGGATAGAAGCAAGCGAGACCTCCCTTATAGACTCAGAACAGCTAAGGACAGTAACAGGCCTGAGAAGATAGGCTAGAACTGCCTGATAATGACTGGCATGACAGATTTTTTTTTTTTTTGGTTTTGTTTTATTTGGGGGTGATGCTTGTGGTCTGTCCCTAGGGTAAGATGCGAATGAGAAATGGCCACATAAAAGACTTAGGACATAGCCCTTCTAAGGATTGATAATTCCCTATCATCAATCCTATGGTGGTAACATAAGAACCAGTAGTTGGCCCACACTGATAAATATTTGTCTCAAAGGTATGTAGAGGGAAACAAACTAAAAAGGCCAAGAAGACCCCCTACCTGACTCTGTACTGGGAACCCTGTTTGTTTGTGTTTCTGGCTTTCACCAGGTTTTCACACAAGGTAGGTAAGCACTTTCCCCTTCTAAAGCTTCAATTCTTTGTTATTTTACTGACTGCTTAAGTATTCTTAAGGAAGACACTGTACTTTCAAGAATTATTGCATCATTAGACTTGGTGGTGAGATGCTAAATCTTTTAAGTTCAGACTCCATTTTAGAGAACCTGACCTAAGTTTTTGGTTTGGTTTGGTTTTTGTTTTTGTTTTTCGAGACAGGGTTTCTCTGTGTAGCCCTGGCTGTCCTGGAACTCACTCTATAGACCAGGCTGGCCTCCAACTCAGAAATCCACCTGCCTCTGCCTCCCAAGTGCTGGAATTAAAGTCGTGCGCCACCAATGCCCGGCGTGACCTAAGTTTGAACTCAGGTAAACTAACAGGCCGGTCCCTAGCATTAGTTTCCAAGTTGCCCCCCCCAACAAGACCAGTATCTCTAGGTTACACCCTCAACAAGAGCAATGTCTCCAGCTTATTCCCCTAACAGACCTGCACCCCAGGTTACAAGCTCACCCCTGGCCTAATGACCACCAATGCAGAGGGGAACAGAAGTTACATTTATGATTTGACTCCCAGCACCAGCCAGTTATGTTAAAGGTCACAAGAGCTTTCCAATCAGATGCTTAAACACGTCCTCTCTGTTTGCTGCTTACTATAAAGCCTTGCCCAGATAGACATTCGGGAGTCCCCACCACCAAAACCATCCTGTGGGACGGTGGTGCATTGGGGGGTGGGGTGAGCTAGCGCAAATAGAATAAAGATCCTGCTGTGAGTTGCATCAGATTGGCTCCTGTGTGTGTTTTGGGGATCACTAACTTTTCCCTGTCACAACAGTGGTACATATCTTTAATAGCAGTCCTTGGGAGACAGAGGCAGAAGTGGGTAAATCAAAGCCTGCCTGGTTTACAAAGTGAGTTCCAGGCCAGCCAAGGCTACATAGTGAGACTCTGGCTCAAACACCTCTCCCCAAAAACCTAAATACATAAGTAAATAAACTCGGAATATAAGGTGTGTGTGTGTGTGTGTGTGTGTGTGTAAAACAATATTAAAGAAGAGAGCATGAATTTGCAGGGAGAGTAGGAAGGAGAAGAGGAAGGTGCCCAAGTGATGTAGATGCATGGCTCATGTATGAAATTTTCAAGAAAAAAATAATTTGAAAAAAGCAGAGTTTATCTGGGTGTGGTAGAGCACGCCTTTAACCTCAGCACTTGAAAAGCAGAAACAGTGGATCTCTCCGAGTCTGAGGCCAGCCTGGATTCCACAATGAGTTCCAGACAGGCCAGAGCCACATGGAGCGATACCGTGTCTCAATAATAATAATAATAATAATAATAATAATAATAATATGGCTGAGCAGTTAAGATCATTCATCGTTTTTGCAGAAGATTCAGGTTCCATTCCCGGTACCCACATGTTGGCTTGCAACTGTCCATAATTCCAGTTCCAGGGGATCCAATACCGCTTGCTGACCTCTCTGGACAGCAGACATGCAAGTGGTGCACATACATACATGAAATCAAAACACACATAAAATAAGAATAAAAATAAAAATTTTAAACTTGGATTTTAGAACATTTTCATCACCATCCAATAGTGCCTACTTTTTTGCTGCTCCATGTTCCTACCTCCAAGTGCAACCAATTATTTATGGTTCTTATAAATGTGTCTTTGGGGCTGGAGACATGGCTCAGCGGTTAAGAGCACTGACTGTTCTTCTAGAGGTCCTGAGTTCAATTCCCAGCAACAACTTGGTGGCTCACAATCATCTAAAAGGGATCTCGTGCCCTCTGCTGGTGTTCCCAAAGATAGCAATAATGTACTCACATAAATAAATAGATTTTTAAAAAATAAAATAAATATGCCTTTCAGGCTGGTGAGATGACTCAGCGGTTAAGAGCACTGACTGATCTTCCGGAGGTCATGAGTTCAAATCCCAGCAACCACCTAGTAGCTCACAACCATCTGTAATGAGATCTGATGCCCTCTTATGGGGTGTCTAAAAACAGCTACAGTGTATTTACATATAATAATAATAACAGCAAACAAAAACAAAAAACAATAACAACAACAACAAAACTTTGGGCCAGAGCAAGTGGGGCCGGAGCGAGAGGGATAAGGGAAGGGGGAAAAAATTAAAAATCAAATATGTCTTTCTGTACACTTAAATTGGGTCATACATGTAGTGAAACTGGTCCTCTGGTTCTACGTAAAGTAACTTCATCTTGATTTTGGGATTTTTTTTTTGAAACAAGGTTTCTCTGAGTAGCACTAACTGTCTTGGAACTGGTTCTGTAGACCAGGCTGGCCTTGAACTCAAAGATTCAACTGCCTCTGCCTCCAGAGTGCTGGGATTAAAGGCATGCGCCACCACACCTAGCAAGTAACTCCATGTTGTAACAAGCCACCAGGTGGCCATTGTAGGTGCCAGATTTCAGTGTTTGACAGTGTTTTCTTAATCCAGAGAAGTTCCCTATAAGGACAAAAATGGGGTCCACATAAAGATAATGTTCCCAGAGTCTGGGTCAAATCTGTCACCACTGCTGCTAAAACACTAGGTGGTGTTCTAAACTGAAGTTTATTAATTCTTCTGTAGCCTTAGCCCCATAAACCATAGGAGGCTGGGAGGCAGGTTGGCAACTTTGGGAAAATGCAACTGTCCACATTTGTCCTTCTCTCTGTAACCAACTTTCTAGTAAACGTTTCTTTGGCACTGGGACTGAATGCAGGACCTTACAATGCTAGTTAAGGACTCTATCAATAAGTTATTGAAGATTGACTTGTGTATGCCATTCTTTGAGCTATTAGTGCCATTCCAGTGCAGAGTCAGGTACGGGCTCTTCTTGGCCTTTTGACTAAAATCATGTGTAGAGTCAGATGTTAGTTTACATCTCCCAGGGATAATCTCACAAGACTCTTTCGTGGCTGGCTTAGTCCACATTACAGCGTGCATCAGTAATTTGTCTATTTTTATTACCTAGTTACATTTCTTTGTAGGTTTTCTATATTTCGTCTTGTTTGAGGCAGAGTCTCCTGTAGCCAAGTCTATTTAAACTCACAAGCCGGTGAGAACCTCCCAAATGCTGGGATTATAGGCATTTGTGCCACCACACCCAGCTCAGCCTGTAGTCTCTTGGGTTCATTGTATTTTTCTTCTTTTTATAAAGTTAACATTTTAATTAGATGTAGGTGTGCATGTGTCGCGGGTGTACGTGCAGATAGATGCCAGAGGCTTACGGTTCCCTGGAGCTGGAGTTACAGATGATTGTGAGCCACCTGATGTTGGGTCTGGAGATTGAGCTTGGCTCTTATCTGCTGAGCCATCTCTCCACTCCCTTTTATGTTTCATTTTTCCTTCATTTGGATTTTTTTCCATTTTGCTTATTTTTCCTTTAATTTATGGTTTTGAATTTTTGCTTGATTTTACTTTTTATTTTTGCTTACTTTTGAAAAAAGATTTCATTTACTCTTATGTGCACGCGTGCATGTCTGTGGGAACTTATGCCATCGGTGTGTGGTGGCTGTGCATGCCAGAAGGCATCTGATAGAGCTGGAGTTATAAGAAGTTGTGAACTTCCCAGTATAGATGCTGGGAGTCTAACTTGGATAATCTGTAAGAGCATTATGCACTCTTAACCACAGAGCCACCTCTCCAGCCCCTTGTTTACTAATTTTCCTCAGTATGTTTATGAGACTTACATAAAGTATTTGGAAATCAATGTTTCATTCTTTTTAGTGGCCTGGTAGTCATCAGTCACAATAGAAACTTGTTTCTGTTTCAGTTACTATAAAGCTGCTATAAATGTGTGTCTTTTTTGATGTGTGCTTGTATTTCTCATTAACACCAGTCATTGGGTAGGTAGGTATACATCTGCCTGTTGGAACATTATAAAGCTATTGTTTCACACTCTAACATGAAAAATCCCAGTGCCTTCAAATAGTTCCCATTATTTAGTATTGCCAATGGCATTCACTTTAGCTATTCTAGTGGGTATAGTCATATGTCACTATCATTTTTACTTGCATTACTCTGATAACTAATAACTTAAGCACTTTCTCACTTATAGTTATTTATATGTGTTCCTCTATGATGTGTTCCTATGCTTTTTGTCATTTACTTTTGTTTTTTGAGATGATCTCACTATGTAACCCAGGCTAGCCTCAAACTCATATTAACCTTCCTGCCTCAACTTCCTGAGTGCTTGGATTAAAGACTTGAACAACTACACCTGGTAACCTGCCGTTGTCCTGTTTTGTTTTTTTTGGGTTTTTTTTTTGTTTCTTTTTTCTGAATCTTATGTTGCTTTGGCTAGCCTAGAGCTTGCAGTGTAGACCAGGGTGGTCTTGAACTTGTGTTGATCCTCTTCTTTCTGCCTCTCAAGTGCTAAAATTACAGATGCGTACCACCAGTCTCAACTCCCCTTTAATATGTTTATTTCATTTTTATTATTTTTAGTTTTGTTTTTAAATTTTTAATTTTATTATTTTATGTGTACGTGTGTATTAGCTGCATGTATGTCTATGCAGCTTATTAATTCAGTGCCTGGGAGGCCATAAGAGGGTATCAGAGTTCCCGGAACTGGAGTTATTCACCACGTATGTTCTGGAAATTGAATTTGGATCTTATAGAACAGCAGCCAGTTGTCTTAACCACCAAGCTATCTCTCCAGCTCCCCACTTCCCACCCTGTGTGTGTATAGAGGGGGTTAATTTCTTTTTATTTTTTTCCTAGACAGGGTCTCGATATACAACCTTAGCTGGCCTAGAATTCACAGAGATCCACCCACCTGCCTCTCTAGCCAGAGTGCTGGGATTAATGTTGTGCACAAACAGACCCAGTCCTCCAGGTCCTTTTTTGTTTTGTTGTTGTGGCTGTTTAGTTGTTGATGTTTTAAAGAGGATTACTACATAGCCCTGGCTGTCCTGGAACTCAGTATGTAAACCAGGCTGGCCTGAAACTCAGAGAGCCACTTCTTCTGGTTCCCTAGTGCTGTGGTTAAAGATGTATACCACTGGGGCTGGAGAGATGGCTCAGTGGTTAAGAGCACTGACTGCTCTTCCAGAGGTTCTGAGTTCAATTCTCAGCAACCACATGGTAGCTCACAACCATCTGTAATGGGATCTGATCTCCTCTTCTGGTGTGTCTGAAGACAGCTACAGTGTATTCCTTTAAGTATCTTCGTACAAATATCTTTTGGAGATGGGGTCTGGCTGTGTGGCTTAAGTAGCAACTGTTCTGCCATTCAGGCTGCTAGAACTGCAGCATGTGATGCCCTAGCCACTTCCTTTTGTCCTTTCTACTGTTGGGCAGCTTTCTGATTTTGAGTTATAAAATTTTTTGCATGTTCTGGATCTAAAGCCTTTGTTGCAGACATGTGTTTGTAGGTATTTTCTGTCAGTCTGCACTTGCCTTTCATTTTCTTAAAAAAAAAAAAAGCAAAACTAGCAGACATTTTAAACCTTGAAGTCTAATATTTTTCCGGCATTTTAATCTACTCATGTATAATTACTCTTTGCCTACATTTGTTTTTTCCAAGACACGGTTTTTCTTTGTATCCCTGGCTGTCTTGAAACTCGTTCTATAGTCCAGGCTGACCTCGAACTCAGAGATCCACCTGCCTTTGCCTCCTGAGTGCTGGGATTGAAGGCATGCACCACCATAGCCCAGCATACTCTTTTTAAAATTATTTGTTCTCGCCAGGCAGTGGTGGTGTACACCTTTGATCCCAGCACTTGAGAGGCAGAGGCAGGAGGATTTCTGAGTTCGAGGCCAGCCTGGTCTACAGAGTGAGTTCCAGGACAGCCAGGGCTACACAGAGAAACCCTGTCTCGAAAATATATAAATAAATAAATAAATATTATTTCTTTCATTTTTTGAGATTATAACATAATTCCATAAGTTGCCCCTTCCCTGTCTCCCTCTAAACCCTCCCATATAGTCCTCCTAGCTCTCTTTTTTCATTAACTGCTGTTATATACATATATGCATATACGTATATATTCCTAAAACAAGCTGCTCAATGCGTATAAAGACACCCACATGTATGTTTTCAGAGCTGACCATTTGGTATTGGAGAACTAATCCATGTGCTCTTCACTAGGGAAGACTGTTTCTCCCACTCTCAGTAGTCCTTAGTTGCCTGTACTTCTCTGTGTAGGTTTGAGGCTTTGTGGGCTTTCCCTCATACCTGTTATCATACCTACTGCTGTTATCTTTATTTCTTTGTCTTCATCACTTTATGTCTTTTGTTATTACTATGAATGGAATTTATTTTCTGTAAGTGCTCTTTAAAAGCTGAGCCATCCCTCTAGCCCTCATGATTTGGGTATAATTTATAAGTGGTCATTTTGCATATAAATGCTTCCTTTGTTCAATGAAGTGGTGAGTTGGTTGTTTTGGATTTCCACATTGATGTGGGGTATCCACCAAAAAAGACTGTTCTGATGTGGGTTTAAGCTGATAGAAAATCTTTATTAGTCAGCCAGTGACTACACTGGGTGTTCAGGATCCCAGTGTAGCACTAAGCCTTTCTCAGGGTGAGGTTTTAAACACAAAAATAATATACTGGTTTGACATCTTTCAGTTAACAAGAACAGTTAGCCAGAAGCAGACCTACAGAAGGCAAAAAGCATGGAGCCAGTTGTGCTAAGGTCTGGGGGCCTACTAAGCTCTGGGCCCTGTTACAACCTCAACTGGAAATGGTGAATTTCTATTACCTTTCGTTTTGATTTCTCACCTAACTGCATTTTTAAGACCCTGGCTCAAATCCCCAATATCACAGGGAAAAGGGTTGCTAGCCTAAGCTAAAATGGTAGCTAAATTGTGTGGTCAAACTTTTCCCTAATAAATAAAGATTACAAGGGACCAATCACTGGACGAGAAGGGGACTTCTGGGTCAGGGAGAGGAAGAGGGAAGGCAGGAGAAAGAAGAGGCCTTTTTGAACTGTGGGGGCAAAGGAGGCAGGCACAATGTAGGAAGTTGGAGGCTGTGGGTTCAAATGGAGGATCCTGCAGGATCCACCCCTGGAGGATTTTAATATAGATTAGTTCATAAAATTAGGATGCTAGGTTCTGCACCCAGCGATTGTGTTACCTGTTGATTCTAAACTAAGATTGTGTGGTGTTTTCCTTCATGAGGCGACTCGACTGTGTTCTAGAGAGAAAGAGTGCACCCCAGCCAGGAATTTGGAAACACTGGGCATGGCTCACCCAGCCTTAGGAACTTAGGGAGCCGGGAGGAGAGAGCGATTTCAGAGCTATGAGTCAGAGTCTGCCGAGCTGAGAACAGGTCGGCCTGTCCACTGGTGCCTAGCCAGTGATAGCATGGATTTTTAAAAAAATATTTCACGCAACAAAATTGTAACTAGGTTTCAGGAATAAGAGAAAGACTTCCAGCCAGGCATAGTAGCGCAAGCCTTTAATCTCAATACTCAGAAGGTAGAGACAGGCAGATCTCTGTGAGTTAAAGGCCATCCTGTTTAGTTCTAGGACAGCCATGGCTACATAGAGAGACCCTGTCTCAAAAACAAAACAAAACAAAACAAAATATATAGATAGACTACAATATCCCCTGTACCTTATGCTCCCTGCCCAAAGAAAGAATACAGAAAAAGAGGGATAATTAAAGAGTGGATTTCAATGGGACATGCAAGAAGTAGAGGTGTGAAGAAAAGTAGGATAGAATCTAGAAGAAATGGACAACCAGAATAGCTTAAAGGTCCTAAGGAAAGGCTGGGCGCACACCCCAGTGGTAGACTGCATGTCCGGAATAGACAAGAATACAATAGGAAACAGTCAGGACTGTCTGAATGGCTTAGTTGGTAAAGGTGCTTGCTGGCAAGCCTGACCACATGAGTTCAATCCCTGGGACCCACCTGGTGGAAGAATAGAAAAGACTCCCTTACAAGTATTGTAGAGTGGGTGCATGATCAAGTACACACACACTAAATAGGAATATGATAAAATATTAAAAAAATAACAAAGGAAATAGCAAAGCACTATGGCTCTTGCCTATAATCTCAGTATTCATGAGGCTGAGGAAGGAGATCAGAAATTGAAGGCTACTCTTTGATACAAAGTGAGTGTGAAGCCCACTGGCACTACAAGATGCCTTGTCTCAAAAATCTAGAAAAAGAAAGGGGGAGAAGGAGAAAGGGAAGAAAGACAGGAAGGACAGGAAGGGAGCGATGGAGGGAAAAGGAAAGAAGGGAAGAAGGATCAGAAGGAGGGAGGAAGGAAGGTAGGTCTAGTGTAAACCTACACATGTCAACCCAGCACTTGGACAAATACAACTAGAAACAAATGGGCTAAAGTTGTCCCTCAGTAGAGTGGCTGCACAGCAGGCACCAAGTCCCATGGTCTAGTCCCCAGTCACTACCCGTGCTGCTGCACACTGCTGTTCTCAGTGCTCTGAAGGTAGATACAGGAAGATCAGAAGTTCAAAGTCATTGATGGCCACAGAGCAAGTTGGAGGCCAGCTTGGAACATGAGACTATTTAAAAAAAAAATACAGCAAAAGAAAATGATCCGAGCTCTTGGGAGACGAAAGCAGGAGATCACTAGGAGTGTGAGGCCAGTTTGGATTACGCAGTTAGTTTGGGGCCATCCTAGGCTACAGAAGAGGAAGGTGCTGTCCCAGAATAAATTAATAAATGCCTTAAGACTCAAAACAATGTGGATTAGCATTTGTGCAAGGGAAAACAAAGATTATGAACATTTGCTTGTATATGTGCATGCTGATACAATCTGCAGGGAGTTGGGGCTGAAGAGAGCACTCAGTGATTAAGAGCACTGACTGCTCTTCCAGAGGTCCTGAGTTCAATTCCCAGCAACCACATGGTGACTCACAACCATTTGTAATGAGATCTGATGCCCTCTTCTGGTGTATCTGAAGACAGCTACAGTGTACTTATATACATAAAATAAATAAATCTTTTGGGTTTTATTTTTGTTGTTTTTTTTGTTTTTCGAGACAGGGTTTCTCTGTGTAGTCCTGGCTGTCCTGGAACTCACTCTGTAGACCAGGCTGGCCTCGAACTCAGAAATCCACCTGCCTCTGCCTCCCAAGTGCTGGGATTAAAGGCATGTGCCACCACTGCCCAGACATAAATAAATCTTTTTAAAAAAATCTGCAGGAAGTTGGAAACATGACTTTTTTCCTGGAAAGAGAGCTGTGTGATTTGGAGGCAAAAGGAAATTATTTTCTCTTCTCTCCAAATTTTGGTTTAGTAAGGACTTGTTTATTTATTTATTTAATTTAAATAATTAATTAATTTATATATGTATGTTTTTTCGAGACAGAGTTTCTCTGTGTAGTCTTGACTGTCCTGGAACTCTGTAGACCAGGCTGGCCTCGAACTCAGAAATCCACCCGCCTCTGTCTCCCAAGTGCTGGGATTAAAGGCATGCGCCACCACTGCCTGGCTAGGACTTATTTTTTTTTCCTGCCCTTTATTCTTTAAAAAAAAAATCCTCCTCTCACATATCCTCACACATCCTGAGTGCAGTTTCCCCTCCTTATTCTCCTCCCAGTCCTCCCTCCTTCTCCCTCTACCCCTTTCCCTTCAGACAAGAGCAGGCCTCCCAGGGACATCAACCAAACATTACATAACAAGTTACAAGAAGATCAGTCATATCCCCTCATATTAAGGCTAGATAAGACAACCCAGTAAGAGGAAAAGGATCCCAGAAGCAGGAAAAGAGTCAGAGACACCCCCACTTTCACTATTAGGGGTCCCATAAGAACACCACGTTACACAACCATAACATACATACACAGGACCTAGCTCAGACCCATATGGGCTCTCTGATTGCCGATTCAGTCTCTGTGAGCACCTAGGAGCCCTGGTTATTTGATTCTGTGGGCTGTGTTTTTGTGGTGTCCTGGACATCTCTGACTCCTACAATCCTTCCAAAGGATTCCTGGAACTTTGCTATGGATCTCTGCATCCATTTCCAACAGCCGCTGGATGAATTCTTTCTGATGACGATTATGCTAGGCTCTGGTCTATGGGTATAGCAGAATATCATTAAAAATCATTTTATTGACTTTTATTTTCTGGTTGTGTTTGGTTCTATCCTAGGTCCAGCCTCTGGGGCTTGGCCCTCCAGGCAGTGTTAGGCATGGGCTCCCTCTTGCGGCATGAGTCTCAAGTTGGACCAGTCATTGGCTGGCCACTCCCACAGTTTCTCAGCCACCTTTTCTCCAGCATATCTGTAGGCAGGACAAATTGTAGGTAGAAGGTTTTGTGGCTGGATTGGTTGTTTATTTTGATTAAAAAAAACCTATTTCAGGTGTAAAGAGATGTCTTGGCAGTTAAGAGCATTGGCTGCTTTGGCAGAGGACCCAGATTCATTTCTCACTACCACATGTTGGCTCACAACCACAAACTTACAAATCCACAAGCACAAACTCCATTTTCAGGAGAGTCAGTGCCTTCTGACTTCTGTAGGCATGAAGCACACACACAGTGCACAGACATACATGCAGGAAAAACACTCATATGAATAAAAAAAACATAAATACTTTTTGTATAAAAATATTTTAATCTGAAATGCAAATAAATAAAATATCGAATAAAAATATTTTAGTTAGGTTGTGATGGTGTACACCTTTAATCTCAGCACTTGGGAGACAGTGGCAGGCAGATCTCTGTGAGTTTGAGGCTAGCCATGGCTTCATAGTGAAACCCTATTTTAAAAAACTATATAAAACTCACATAAATAAAAAGATTTTGGGCCAGGCAGTGATGTCTTTGATCCCAGCAGTCAGGAGGCAAATGCAGGTGGATCTTTACGAGGCCAGCCTGGTCTACAGAGCGAGTTCCAGAACAGCCAAGGCTAAAACAGAGTAGGGAGGGGTGGGGTTAAGAAGACAAAAAAGGAAAGAAGGTGTCTTTAATTCCAGCACTTGGGAGGCAGAGGCAGGTGGATTTCTGAGTTTGAGGCCAGCCTGGTCTCCAGAGTGAGTTCCAGGACAGCCAGGGCTATACAGAGAAACCCTGTCTTGAAAAAAAAAAGAAGGAAAGAAGGAAAGAAGGGAGGGAGGGAGGGAGGGAGGGAGGGAGGGAGGGAGGGAGGGAGGGGGAACAAAGAAAAAGAAAGAAAAAGAAGAAAAAATCTTTTTCTAAAGATACATCTGACATGCCAACTTTTAGTCACAAGAATACATTGCTGTATTTGTGTTCAACTGTCCCATACCACACTCAAATATTGAGGTGTATCTGGACGCTTACTTGCAGTTGTGAGCTGCCTGACTTGGGAGCTGAGAACAGAACCCAGGTTTCTTTGTTACACCTGTGCTGTGCTGTAACACTTATGTGCTTACATGCTTTCCCTCTCCCTACAAAACACACACACACACACACACACAGACACACACACACAAACACATGAAATAAATGAATGAAAAGAGTGTTTGGTTTTTAGAAACTGTCTCCAAAATAATGTCTTGTTATACAGGGAGTAGTCCTCTCCATTCATACTGAATGCAGTAGTTACTCCCCTGAATGCAAAGGCAATCTCATTTAGCTGAGTCCCTGGGAATTCAATTCCCAGCAACCACATGGTGGCTCATGACCATCTATAATGAGATCTGGTGCCCTCTTCTGGCCTGCAGATATACATGCAGACAGAATGATTTATACATAAAAAAACCATCTTTTTAAAAAAAAAATTATAAAAAGGTGTGTTCTATCATTGCCTGGCCTTTTTTTTTCTATTTATTTTATGTATATGTGTACACTGTAGCTGCCTTCAGATACATCAGAATCCCACACGTCGGATCTCATTACAGATGGTTGTGAGCCACCATGTGGTTGCTGGGAATTGAACTCAAAAAGACCTCTGGAAGAGCATCCAGTGCTCTTAACCTCTGAGCCACCTCTCCAGCCCCCAGAACACACCTTTTTATCAATTAATTAAGTAATTAGTTAAATTTATTTACATCCCAAGTACTGCCCCCTTCCAGCCCCCCCTGGCGAAGACCGGCCCCCATCCTTCTCCTCTGAGAAGTGCCCCCACCCTACCCCGGATATCCCTCTACCCTGGCACATCAAGTCTCTGCTAGATTAGGTGCATCCTTCCTCACTGAGGCCAAACAAGGCAGCCCTGTCGGGAAAGGATACCACAGTCAGGCTACAGCTTTAGGGAGAGCCTCTTCTCCAGTTGTTAGGGAACTCACATGGAGATTGAGCTGTACATCTGTAGAATACATGTTGGGAGCTTCATTCCATCCTATGTATGTTCTTTGGTTGGTGGCTCATCTCTGAGAGCTCCCAGAGGTTCAGGTTAGTTGACTGTGTTGGTAGTCCTGTGGGGTTCTTACTCCTTTCAGGCCCTTCAATCCTTCCCCCAAGTCTTCCATAAGATTCCTGACCTCTGTCTGATATTTAGCTGTGAGTATATGGGTCTGTTTCAGTCAGCTGCTGGATAGAACCTCTCAGAGGCAGTTATGACAACACACACTTTTGATCCCAGCACTCAGGGGCTAGAGAGATTACTCAGTGGTTAAGACCACTGAATGTTCTTCCATAGGCCCTGAAGCCCTGAGTTCATTTCCCAGCAACCACATGGTGGCTTACAACCATCTGTAAAGGGATCTAATACCCTCTTCTGGTGTGTCTGAAGACAGTGACAATGTACTCACAGATATAAAATAAATAAATGTTAAAAAAGAAAAAGAAATAAATCCCAGCACTCAGGAGGCAGAGGCAAGTGGATCTCATGAATTCAAGGCCAGCCTGGTCACAGAGAAGCACTGTCTTAAAAAAAAAAAAACAAAATAAAAAAAAACAGGGATAAGAAGGAGAGATTCCATTCTAAATCTCCTGCCTTCTACATGGAGAAGCTGGTTACTACTTTCAGGAGGCCCCCAATGCTTTCTGCACAAAATGCAAGTCCCAGGCCTCCAGGGGAATGATTTGTTTTGAAGTTGTGAGTCAGACTTAGGTGCTCTTACATGTTCATCCAACCACAGAATCATACTCTCAGCCCAGAGGCTGTTTCCCACCCCATGCCCCCCCAACAGGGAGGGCATTTCTTTATTCATTTATAGGCAAAGTCTCATTTAGCCCATGATGGACTCAAAAATTTATATATACTTAAGGATTACCTTAAACTTATGATCCCCGATTCTTTCTCCCTTCCTTCCTTCCTTCCATCCTCCCTTCCTTCCTTTCTCCCTCCCTCCCTCCATCCCTCCTTCCCTCCCTCCCTCCTTCCTTCCTTTCTCCCTCCCTCCCTCCTCCCTTCCCCCCCCCCTTCCTTCCTTTCTCCCTCCCTCCCTCCTCCCTCCCTCCCTCCCTTCCTTCCTTCCTTCCTTCCTTCCTTCCTTCCTTTCTTTCTTTCTTATTTACTTGCCTATTTATGTGATCTCTCTGAGTGAAAAGAGAGTCCTTGTGAATGTGACCCAGGACAATTTTGGGAGTGAGTTCTCTCCTTCTACCATGGGAGTTCCAGCCTGAGGGCTTGTTGGCAACTACATCATATACCTTAGCCTAGAAATTTTTCTGGCTTTTTTGTATAACTGTTAATAAAGGATTATTAAACCATATATAGGGGTACACACCTGTGATCGTGAGACACTGGCAGTGGAAGCAGGTGGATCACCTATTTGAGGCAAGCCTGACTTAAATTATGAGACAAACGTCAAGACTAAGAATGGCCTCTACCCTCAGCAGTACATAAACTAGGGCATGGTAGCATACACATCCTTGTAATCCCAGCACTTGGGAGGTGGAGGTAGGAAAATCTTGACTTCAAGGCCAATCTGGGTTATGAGAGAAATTGTCTCTCACACACACAAAAAAGGTAATATATAGCTAACAATTTACTTCTTAAATGTTTTTGTTTTGTTTTTTAAACAGTGACTTCTTTTTTTTTTTTACAATTTATTTATTTATTTATTTATTTTATATGAGCACACTGTAGCTGTCTTCAGACACACCAGAAGAGGGCACCAGATCCCATTACAGATGGTTGTGAGCCACCATGTGGTTGCTGAGAATTGAACTCAGGACCTCTGGAAGAACAGATGGTGCTCTTAACCACTGAGACATCTCTCCAGTTCCCTTTAAATGTTTTTAAACTGAAATAGAATTACATCACTTTCCCCATCCCTTTCTTCCCTCCAGCCCCTCCCAGGTACCCTCCCTCCAACCCCTTCTACACACACCTTCAAGTTGATAGTCTTTTTTATTTTTGTTATGCACAGACACACACACACACACACACACACACACACCATATGTATGTATGTACAAATATATAGATACAACCTGTTTAGTTTGTTTTTGTTGTGTTTATATTGCTTTAGGGCTGGTCACTCTGCCCCTTCTTCTTCCTTGATGGTCCCTGAGCCACAGACACAGAGCTGTGATATAGATAAATATCTGTTATGGCTGGACTTCCCATGATCAGTTGATTTCTATATTGTTTTCAGTTGTGGTTTTCTGTGATTTTCTTTGCTGTAAAGAGAGAGATTCTTTCTTTTCTAAAGCTCATGACCTCACTGGCCCCAGAAACTTGGCTAGGTTTCAAGTTCCAGGCATGATTTTCTTCCTATCAAATGGGCTGTAAGTCCAATTAGACAGCTGTAGGTTACCTCAAATGTGTGAGTGCCACTTACTGTACTTTTCCACATACCTTACCCTGTTGGTAATTGTCATGGTTCATAGGTGTTACACCTAAGTGAGACTATTTAATTGCTTCCCTCCATTGGCAGCTTGTATATTTTTCTGTCACCATGGGAACTAGAGAGCAGGAACGAGGCTTTCAGGTCTAATCATCTGAATCCTGTATCCTAAGCGTCTTCAGCAATAGGGGCCACCGCTCAACCTGAGAGGCAACCAAGGGCTACATGGATAGCCGAGTTTTGAGAGTCACCTGGACTATGCTGACCAACCATTCAAAGGAAGGTTTCTTGTTCCTGGTTACAGAGTTTTTGTTATCTTTGTCAGGTACATATCTGCCAGAGGATTGATACCAAGACTATACAAATAATTTAAAAAATCAAGGAAACAAATGATTCAATTAAAAATGGAGTAGACGGAGGCTAGAGATATGGCTCAGTGGTTAAGAGCATTGGCTACTCTTCCAGAGAACCTAGATTTCAACTTCCAGCACCCACATGGTGATTCACAACTGTCTGTAGCTCCAATTCCAGTGTATCTGGCACCTTAGACATACATGTAGACATAGCCCCAATGCTCATAAAATAAAAATAAATAAATCTTTAAAAAATGGGGTAGGAATATAAACAAAAGAAACACCTCAAAATATTCATAATCGTTAGCAATTAGAGAAATGCAAATTAAAACAACTTTGAGATTTTATCACAGTCAGAATGGCTAAGGTCAACAAACTGTTGGTAAGGTTGTGGAGAAAGAGGAAGTCTCACTCACTCTTGGTAGAGTTGCACATTGGAGAAGCTACTCTGGAAATCGGCATGGAGAATTCTCAAATAACTAAAAATAAATCTACTTTGTGACCCAGCTATACCACTCATTGGCATCTGCCCAAAGGTCTTGGTATTCTACTCCCCAGATACTTGCTCAGCGAAGTTCACAGCTGCTCTATTCACAATAGCTGGGAAATGGAAACAACCTAAATGTCCTTCAAGTGACAGTTGATAATGAAAATGTGTTATACTTAGCTGGATGGTGGTGGCGCACGCCTTTAATCCCAGCACTTGGGAGGCAGAGGCAGATAGATTTCTGAGTTTGAGAGTTTGAGGCTAGCCTGGTCTACAGAGTGAGTTCCAGGACAGCCAGGGCTACACAGAGAAACCCTGTCTCAAAAAACCAAAACAACAACAACAACAACAACAAAACCAAAAAAAGAAAAAGAAAGAAAGAAAGTATGTTATACATACACTATGGATACAATTCATATATTAAAAAAATGGAACTTGCAGGTAAATGGGTAGACATAAAAAGATCATATTGAGTGAGTTAACTCAGACCCAGAAAGACAAATATCACATGTTCTCTCTCATTGTGGTTCCGAGTTGCAAACCCTCAGATGTGAGTACACAACATGGAGTAATGGCAGAAACCAAGATCGTATAAAGGGAGCATAGGGTGTGTGTTGGGCTTGAGAAGGGACTAACAAGACACAGCTGATATGAAATATGAAACAGAAACAGAAGCCAATACAGAGAGGAAGAAGGGATGATGGACAAATAACACCAACACTAGCAATAAAGCCTCAAGAAAGCAAATAATTCTATATTTACCTAAAACTATAAGCAATACATATAAATATATTCATATATACATGTATATGCAAGAAAGGAGAGAGAGAAAAAGAGAAACAGAGACACAGACAGAAGACAGAGAATCTTTTCTTTGTTTTTTTTTCAAGATGGTTTCTGTCTGTCTGTCTTGGAACTCACTCTTTAGACCAGGCCAACCTCAAACTTAGAGATCTGTCACCTCTGCCTCCTGAATGCTGAGACTAAAGGTAGTTGCCACCACTGCCCATTGTGTGTATATCCTAGAGGAAGTTAAGCCACTTGGACTGACATTGTGTTAGGGTCTGTGAATCACTGAAGAATGATACCCTAGATTCAAATAGTAAGCAAAAGCAAAGAGCATTTATTCCTGCATATAGGGGCCCAATTCCATCAGGATAGAAAAACCCCAACTGAATTCGTAGATTCAGTTTTAAAGCCAAAAGGAGGAACATTAGGGAGGGGTAGGTGTTCTATATCTTGATTGGTGGGTTCTAAATCTATGATTCAAACTAACTTTCTTGTGTCAGACCAAGTAGGGGTAGCTCTTGACCTCTTAGCCGAAAGCTTGGCTAATTGTCCCTTTACAAGCTGGGGAGAGGTCCCTTTTACATAAATCTGCGATTATTTCAGTAACTGACTTGCCCAGTTCTAGGGAGTAGAAACTCAGGCCTGGTCTCTAGAAGTTTGCTGCCTATCACAGAGTCATCCTGGCTCAGGCCAGTTCACTCCTTTCAAATGCTCCTCATAAGAATTTAATTTTTTAAAGAAAAAATAATGGGCTGGAGAGTTGACTCAGTCATTAAAGAGTACTGGATGCTCTTCCAGAGGATCTGGGTTCAATTCTCAGCACCCACATGACAGCTCACAACTATCTGTAACTCCAATTGTAGGGGAATCTGGTACTCCCCAGCCCCTCCTCAGACATACAGACAGGCAAAACACCAAAATACATTTAAAAACAAATTTAAAAGATGTATTTTATTATTCTTAATTATGTGTGTGGGTCTATACACATGAGTACTGGTCTCCATGGAACTGGAGTTACAGAGAGTTATTAGTCACGTGATATAGGTGCTAGGAATTGAACTGAGGTCCTCTGCGAGAGCAACATATGCTCTTAACCACTAAACCATCTCTCCAGCTTTAAGAATTTAATTTTATAAATCTAGAGCCAAATCTCTAAATGCTAGGTGGTGGCTACACAGAGCTTTCATCCCAGCACTTGGGAGGCAGAGGCAGGTGGATCTCTGTGAGTTCGAGGGCCAGCCTGGTCTACAAAGTAAGTTCCAGGACAGCCAGGATTGTTACACAGAGAAACCCTGTCTCAAAAAACCAGTCAGTCAGGACAGGAGAGATGGCTCAGTAGTTAAGAGCATTAGCTGCTCTTCCAGAGGACCAGAGTGTGGAGAGCAGCTCCACAAGATGGCGCCTGGCAGAGTGCCAAGTACTGCTTGCTACCTGATAAACAAGTCCATATAAGGATGTCTTGCTGGCTGGCTGTGCTTCTGTGTTTTGATGGCCTATCGGCTGTTGCCATGTGGCATTTGAGGATTGGATCATGATATAGTATATAAGGGTGTTCTGGGTGTTGCCTGGGGTCAGAAGATTGTACAAGGTTCCTGAATAAACTGCTTGAAGAAGAGCTCGTAGTCGCTTCCTTACTTCCGCTGGATGGACGGGCAGCGACACCAGAGTTCAATTCCCAGTACACACATGGTAGCTCACAGCTGTCTGTAACTCAAGTTGCAATGGATCTGACTCTCTCACACAGAAATGCAGGGAAAACACCAGTGTACATAAAAATAAAAAAAAATTTAAAAACGCAAATGATTTTTATAAAAACATTAGAAATGGAGAAGAAATTAAAGCAAAATGTAAAACCAACCACAAATCTTACCTGGGGAAAGGAAAAGATTATACACATTGAATAATTATTATATACGAAAAATATGTTTAAATGATTATTTTTAGTTAGGGTTTCTATTGCCGGGATAAACACAAATACCATAAAGCAAGTTGGGGAGGAAAGGGTTTGTTCAGCTTACACTTTCACATTGATGTTCATCACCAAAGGAAGTCAGGACAGGAACTCAAACAGGGCAGGAACCTGGAGAAAAGAACTGATGCAGAGGCCATGGAGCAGTGCAGCTTGCTACCTTGCTCATTGTGGCTTGCTCAGTCTGCTTTATTATAGACTCGTGAACCACCAGCCTAGGGATGGCACCACTGACATCAGTCACTACTAACTAAGAAAATGTTCAGGCTTGCCTACAGCCTGGTCTTGTGGAGGCATTTTCTCAGTTGAGGCTTCTTCTTCTTCTTTGATAACTGTAGCTTGTGTCAAGTTGACATAAAACTAGCCAGGACAATTGTTTTAGAACAATATAAACGTAGTAATTTGTTGACTTGGAAGAACATCTAAAACTAGAGAGAAAAAGGAACAAAGACAATTTGCTCAGTCAAGCAAAAGTGGGGGGAAAATTTTCTTAAAACTCAGAGCATCATACACAGAAGATATGAGACAGGACGGTAATGAAAAAACCTAAACTGAGCCTACAAGATGGTCCAATGTGGGGCAGTAGGCTGTGAGAGGCAGCTGGGTACCTGGTTGAACTGGCTTTGAACCTCAGAGACCCTCAGGGACTGTAGGAATTTGGCCTTGCTCCTGGGCCCTGGTTGCTTTCACATAGTCACAGCCCTCCACAGCCCCTCTCAAAGAGAGGTTTGTAGCCATAGGTCATGTAACACAGGTAGAGGGCGTGACTACAGGCTGCAGAGCCTCAAAACATCTCCATATTCATGAGTTACCTAAAGGCCAGACAGAGTACATAGCCAATTAAGCATTCCCTCCCAGACCCTCTTCCTTGGAAAAGATATTTAACCTCAGGCCTGCCCTGAGGACACGGAGTACAGCTTCATCCACTTTCCTTCATGACAATAAATATCTTAAGACCATGGACTACCTCTCTTCTTTGGGGTCTGCCGTGGAGAATCATGGAGAAGGTCTTCAACTACTAAGCCGCCTTTTAATCTCTACGCTTCCAGCCATGGAGGCCACCAACTCAAGCAAGCTAGCTAAGCCAGCAGTGACCCAGCCAAGCAATGGAGTCGCCATGACCAAGAGTCTCATTCCCTCCTTCTCCTTCGGCTGCTGGTCGATTCAGCCCATACACCCGTCTCAGTCCTTCGGAGGCCTCTCAGCAGCACCTGAGAGCCCAAGGGTCTGAGACCAGTTGGTTCCTGGCCACTGCCCTGGCAAGAGACCTTCAACCCAAGAGCTCCAGCCCCCGTGGGGTCTCAGACTGTGTTCCCTCACCATGGGGCGAAGCCCTGAGGCTTCTCACAGCCTGGAATGAACTCAGTAGAATTCCCACATCTCTGCCTCCCTGAGCTGTGGCCCTAGCCCCTGGGGCTACAGATGTGGGACTCACAATTCAACCCAACAGGATCCCCACCCACGAGCATCACAGCCCAACAGTCCAGCAGTAGAAGCACTTGCTGCACAAGCCTAATGCCTGAATTCAGCCCTCCAGCCCCATGTGGTAGGGAACTGACTCCTGCATACTGTCCTCTCACGAGCACTCCATGGCATGAGCTCGAACACCCACCAACACACAAACACAAATTGTAGATCTAATTAATTTTTAAAATTAAAAACAGCAGCAGCAGCACACAAGAAGGGATATAGATTGCAAAAGTAGATTATAACAGTCACAAACTGATGGCTGTGACCTTAAACAAGCAAAATCCATTAACGCCTGAAGAAGAGGAGTTAGCTTTCCAGAGCTACCATAATAGAACACTTCCAACACCCAGATTTAAAAAGAAAAGCAACAAAAGCACACAAATAAAGAGGAAAGCATGGCTCGATCACAGAGAAAAGATGTGGCAGAATCTATAGCAGAGGTGGCTCAGTCATTGAGATTACAGTGAAGTCTATCAAATCAGCTGTCTTAAATGTGTTCAGTGAGCAGAAAGAAGCAACGGACATCAGCCAGGTGTGGTGGTGCACTCCATAATCCTAGTACTTGCAAGAGCTCAGGAGGGAGACCAGCTACACAGCCAGAGGTGGTGGAGAAAAAGGAAAGGTAGAAGCGGCCATGGTTATGCAAGCCTGTAAGCCCAGCCTCAAGAGGTACAAACAGAAGGGTCAGGTCAAGGCAACCTGGTTTGAGGTGATAGCTTAGGTCCCACCTGATACTACAGAAGACTGACAGTGAACGAGTGAAGGGGATTTCTGCAGAATCCCCTTGAGATTTCAGCTGAGAAGCTTCAATGTCTGGCACTGAAAATCCATTTTTTTTTTTGGTTTTTCGAGACAGGGTTTCTCTGTGTAGCCCTGGCTGCCCTGGAACTCACTCTGTAGACCAGGCTATCCTCGAACTCTCGAACTCAGAAAACCGCCTGCCTCTGCCTCCCAAGTGCTGGGATTAAAGGCGTGCACCACCACCGCCCGGCTTGAAAATCCATTTTAATATGTCAGTGGATCAGCCTGGAAATAGTTGCATTTAGAATAATCTAGAAAAGTAAGTAAGGGATGGGAGAGAAGAAAAAAATGACTCTCCTACAATATTTTTGTGAAAGGTGTGCTAAGAATCAGAACCCAGAGCTTTCTGCATGCTAGGCTACTCTCCTAGCCCATTTTCTCTCTTTGTTTTTCTTTCTAGGCAAGGTGTCCCTTGGCCCAGGTTGGCCTCAAACCCCTTATGTGGACAAAGATGACCTTGAATGTTGTTCCTTTCTCCTGCTCCCAGTGCTGCGATTATAGATGTACACCACCACAGTCAATGTATGAGGCAGTAGAGACGGAACTCAGGGCTTTGCGCATGGTAGGCAAGCACTCTACCAACAGAGTCCATTTTTCTATTTCCTCAGACAGTATCTCACTATGTAGCCCTGGATGGCTTTGAACTCACAGACATCTTTCTGCCTCTGCATCCCAAGAGTGCTGGGATTGAAGGTATGTACCACTATGCCTAGCAACCGTTGTTTTCTTCTTTTTCTTTTGTGGAGGCCAGAAGAGGATACTGGATCCCCTGGACCTGGAATTACAGATGGTTATGAGCTACCATGTGGATAAGGTGCTGAGAACTAAATCTGAGTCCTTTGCAAGAGGTGGTTCTTAACCCCTGAGCTATCTCTCAAGCCCTATCTCTTGGTTTGCTGCTGTTTTGTTTTGTTTGTGTTTGTTGATTAGTTGGTTGGTTTTTGAGACAGAGTCTTACCATGTAGCCCAACCAGGTTGCTCTCAGACTCAGAGATCCAGCACCTGCCTGTCTCTGCCTCCTGAGTGCTGGGCTTAAAAGTATGCACCATCAGGCTGGAGAGATGGCTCAGTAGTTAAGAACACTGACTGCTCTTCCAGAGGTCCAGTGTTCAATTCCTAGCAACCACATGGTGGCTCATAACTATCTGTAATGGGATCTGATGCTCTCTTCTGGTGTGTCTGAAGACAGCTACAGTAAATTCACACATAAAATAAATAAGTAAATAAAAAAAAAGTATGCACCATCACAAAAGTACGCACCATACATAATCTTGGTTTTTTGTTATTTTGTGGGGTTTGTAATTTTATGTGTGTTCATGTTTTGCCTATTTGTATGTCTGTACACCATGTGTGCCTGGTGAGCATGGAAGTAAATAGAGGGCATCAGACTGAACATGGTAGTGCACGCCTTTAATCCCAGCATCGGAAGGCAGAAACAGTTGGATCTCTGTGAGTCCAAGCCAGCCTGGTCTACACAGTGTGCTTCAGGACAACCAGGACTGTATAATGAGACTCTATCTCAAGAAGAAAAAGAGGAGGAGGAAGAGGAAGGAGTGGGCAGAAAGAAGCAACATGGGCTCTTCTGGAACTAGAGTTATATATGGATGGCTGTAACCTATCATGTGGGTGCTGGGAATTGAACCTGGTTCCTCTACAAGAATAACAAGTGCTCAGCCGGGCGGTGGTGGTGCACACCTTTAATCCCAGCACTTGGGAGGCAGAGGCAGGCGGATTTCTGAGTTCAAGGCCAGCCTGGTCTACAAAGAGAGTTCCAGGACAGCCAGGGCTACACAGAGAAACCCTGTCTCGAAAAAAACAAAAACAAAACAAACAAACAAAAAGAAAAACAAGTGCTTTTAAACATTGAGCCATCTTCCTGCCATCCCTTGTTTTCTTTTCTTTTCTTTTTTTAAGAGTAGCATGTGTTTTTTTCTTTAAGATTTATTTAGGGGTTTGGGATTTAGCTCAGTGGTAGAGCACTTGCCTAGCAAGCACAAGGCCCTGGGTTCGGTCCTCAGCTCTGAAAAAAAATTACTTTATTTATATGAGTACACTTCAGATACACCAGGATCCCATTAAAGATGGTTGTGAGCCACCATGTGATTGCTGGGAATCAAACTCAGGACCTCTGGAAGAGCAGTCAGTACTCTTAACCACTGATCCATCTCTCCAGCCCCACTCTTTGTTTTCTTTCTTTCTTTCTTTCTTTCTTTCTTTTTTTTTGTTTTGTTTTTTCGAGACAGGGTTTCTCTATGTAGCTCTGGCTGTCTTGGAACTCACTCTGTAGACCAGGCTAGCCTCGAACTCTCGAACTCAGAAATCCGCCTACCTCTGCCTCCCAAGCACTGGGATTAAAGGCGTGCGCCACCACTGCCCAGCGCTTGTTTTTTTAAGACATAGTCTCACTATGTAATTCATATTGGCCTCAAACTTGCTATGTTACCCTGGCTGGCTAAACTCACTTTTATTCTGGTGAATTACTGCAACATATTTTCAAAAGAGATTTTTGTGAATTGCATTTAGTACTTTAAAGACTTTCCAGCAGGACATGGTGGCAGAGACACTGTCTCAAAATAAAAAAAAAATCTAAATAAAAGTATTTTCTCAGGCCTGTTTAATTTCTACCTCATTGTTATTCTCTGTTCTAAGCTCTGCATTTCAGCAAGCTGACCGCCAGAGGGCGTAGGCACTCAGTTACGCTGAACAGCGGGCTTCAGGCTGAATTTGGAAAAAGTGGTGGAAGACTGGCAAGCAAGAGGAAGGAAAAGCAGGGCGTTCCTCCCTCCCTCTCGCCCTTTCTTCTTCCCTCCCCCTCTCCAGCTGCAGACAAAATTGCTCTGTGGTGCCAGCTCTTTCATTAATTCGCAGTCCCCTGTCGGTCTTCTCAGTGCCCGTCACTAAGTCACTACTAAATTTTCTCTGTGGTTCCTTTTTACTAGGTTGAAATGTGAGTGCTATTTCTAGTATCATGCCAGTCATTATTTCTTTTGAAGTAGATTGTATTGCCTATATTTTAAAGAAGTTACGGGGGGGGGGAGGGGTATGTGTCAAAGGACAGCTCACAGGCATCAGTTCACTCTTTTGACCATGTGGGTCATCCGGCTTGGCAGTAAGTGAATTTTCCTTGCTAAGCCTGCTCACTAACCCATTGCCCATATTTTATCAAACAAAATGCTGAGATTTAATTTAAATTAGTAGCTGGGGTGCTGTGGCATATGCCAGCAATCCTAACTATACAGAAGGGTGAAGCAGAGGGATGAATGATCAAAGTCGGTTTAGGCAACATGATAGATAGACCCTACACCCAAAAACCAGGGTTAAACTACTCACCCAAGATAACAAACAACTTATTTTTACCAAACCTAAGATGAATCAGACACAATGGCACGTGCCTATAAATTCACATAATGGTTCAAATCATCTATAACTCCAATTATAGAGGCTCCAATACCCTCTTCTGACATCTGAGGGCATCAAGGATCCCTGTGGTGTGCATATATATAGGCAAAACACTACACACAAGAAATAAAATTAATAAATCTAATTTTAAAATTAAAAATAAATAAACCTCCTCTTTCTTTGAGACAGGGTCTCATTATATAGCTCTGGCTGTCATGGAACTCACTAGGTAGACCAGGTTGGCCTTGAACTCTCAGAGATCTGCCTGCCTCTGCCTCTTGAGTACTGGGATGAAAAATCTTTGGGGTGGGTGGCTGTCGTGATGTCTCCCTAGTTAAAAGAACTGACTGTGGGTCAAGTGGTGGTGGTTATACCTTTAATCCCAGCACTCAGGCGGCAGTAGGCAGCTCTCCATAGGTTAAATGACAGCCAGGCAATACAATCTACTTCAAAAGAAATAATGACTAGTACATTTCTGGCATGATACTAGAAATAGTACTCAGATTTCAACCTAGAAAAAAGGAACCATGGAGAAAATTTAGCAGTGACTTAGTGACAGGCACTGAGAAGACACTAGAAAATTCTGTCTTCAAAAACAAACAAACATGGGGGCTGGAGAGATGGCTCAGACGTCAAGAGCACTGACTGTTCTTCCCAAGGTCCTGAGTTCAATTCCCAGCAACCACTTGGTGACTCACAAAAACAAACAAACAAACAAAAACCCCAAAACTATTTACTGTTCTTGCAGAGGACTTAGGTCTGGTTCCCAGCACCTTGTGTCTGCCTCCCAAGTGCTGGGATTAAAGGTGTGAGTATAGTCACATCTGTACCGTCAGCACTGGAGAGTGAAGACAGGAGAATCACTGAAGCTTGTTGGCAACCAGTCTAACTCCAGCTTCAGTGACGGAAGCTTGTTTCAAGAGAGTAAGTGAAGAGTGATAGAACAGGACAACCAATGGCATCTGCACAAACATGGGCACATAAATAAATACGCACACAAATGACGACAATGATGACAATGATGACAACAATGACAAAGAATAGGGCTAACAAGACAGCTTAGCTGGTACTTCACTGTCAAGCTTGAGTAACCCTGAGCCCCATGGCCCATATGAAAATTGACTCCTATAGGTTGTCTTGTGACTTTCCTTCACATGTGACAGACAAGCACCTACCCACCCATTCACACACACACACACACAAAGTGATGGGGTCCAGGAGTTGCCCCACAAACCATACAAACACCAATCTCAGTCAGACAGGGATGGTTTATTGAACACACACCTAAAGACTGATCAACCAGGGCAACAGCTCAGGCTCAAGAGCTGAAAGCTGCACCCTGGACATTTCTCAGAGCCAGCCAAAGGCTAAAACCACAATGAGCTGGTATCCACAATGTAGATGCTGGTAGCTGGCCTTGACTCAAGTCATTTTAGACATAACAGTTCATACTGACCTTTAATTGGATGGGTCCTACCTGAAGCTTGTGGCTGTGAAATTTCTTAATAACAAACTTTCAGCTAGAGAGATGACTCAGCAGTTAAGAGCACTGACTGCTCTTCCAGAGGTCCTGAGTTCAGTTCCCAGCAACCAACCATGTGGTGGCTCACAACCATCTGTAATGAGATCTGATGCCCTCTTCTGGTGTGTCTGAAGACAGCTACAGTGTACTTGAATAAATAAAATAAGAAATAAATAAATATTTTAAAAGATTAACATACCTCATAACATATAGAACATAACAGGGTATGTGGTCAGAATGATCCGGCTCTGAGTCAAATTTTTTTGTGTGTCAGTGACTGGCGGGTATATTACAGTAAAAAGATGAAACAGCTAGCTGGCATGGAACAAAATGGCTACAGCTATGCTAGGTGGACAGGCCTCAACATAGACAGGTAGGTAGATTAGATAGATAGATAGATAGATAGATAGATAGATAGATAGATAGATAGATAGATAG
>NW_021622520.1:0-36353 GCF_004785775.1 Grammomys surdaster | reverse complement strand
TACGGTACACTGCCTGCCAAGCAGGATCTTGCGGTTGCCAAGCTGCAGGGGACATTGTGCAGGTGGGGAAAGGTAGGGGGTGAGGATAAGGGCGAGGGTCCTGGCTTCTGGCATTTAAGTGTTTTGTCTGACACTATGTGTGTGCTTGGTGTCTATACAGGCCAGAGGAGGGCATCACCTGCCCTGGGACTAGAGTTAGAGAAGGTTGTGGGCCATCATGTGAATACTAGGAACCAAACCCAGTCTTTTGTACAAGCAGCAGCAAGTCCTCTCTTAACACCATCTCCTTGGCCTCCTTCATGAGACATTAAACTAACTCCCTCTCCCTCTCCCCTCCCCCTTTCCTTCTCCCTCTCTGTCTCTCTTTTGGTTTTTCAAGACAGAATTACTCTGTGTAGCCTTGGCTGCGTCGGAACACTCTCTGTAGACCAAGCTGGCCTTGAACTGACAGAGAGCTATCTTCCTGAATCTGCTTCCCAACTGCTAAGATTAATAGTGTGAGCCAAACCCCCATTCCCACCCCTGGCTCGTTCACATTTTTAATTTTTTTGTTTTTTGTTTTTTTTCAAGACAGGTTTTCTCTGTATAGCCCTGGCTGTCCTGGAACTCACTCTGTAGACCAGGCTGGCCTCGAACTCTTGAACTCAGAAATCCGCCTGCCTCTGCCTCCCAAGTGCTGGGATTAAAGGTGTGTGCCACCACCACCTGGCACATTTTTAACTTTTAAGATAAGCTCTTCCTAGGTTTCTTTGGCTAGCCTTGAACTCACTGTGTATGTAACTTAGGCTGACCTCAAACTTTCAAAACTGCCTCAGGCTCTTTAGTATCTGAGATTACAGATGTGTGCCACTGGACCTGGATGGAATGATTATTATTGTTTACCCTGACTGGCCTGGAACTCGTTTTATAGATGAGATGGCTTTAAACTCAGAGATCACATGCCTCTGCCCTGTGACCTCCATATCTGGTTAGGAGTTATTTTTTTAATTAATTTTATTTTTATTTATGTATATTATATGGGCACCTGAAGAAACTGGAAAAGGATAATAAATCCCCTGGAACTGGAGTTACAGATGGTTGAGAATCACCTAATGTGGGTACTAGAAATTAAACTCAGGTCCTCAGCAAGAGCAGTAAGTGCTCTTAACTACTGAGTTACCTCTCCAGCTCCTACGATGATCTTTAACATGTATTCCAGTATACATTATACCATACCGCCTCTTGGGTGGTTCTGCTGGAGGAAAAGCAGATTCAATGAAACATACATACAGGCTTATAGTACATGGAAAGTGACTTTGGATATTATTAGTGTTACAAATGCCTATTTTTAAAATGTATTAACTTTATTTTATATGCATTAGTGCTAGGCTATCATATCTCCTGGAATTGGAGTTACAGTTGTGAACTGCCATATGGGTGCTGGGAATTGAACCTGAACCCTCTGGAGGAGCAGCAGGTGCTCTTAACCATGGAGCCATCTCTCCAACCCAGTTCCTATATATCTTTGTTTATTTGTTTGTTTGTTTTTTGAGATAAGGTTTTTCTATTATGTAATTCTGGCTGTCCTGGAACTCTGCCTCTGTTGGTGCTGGAATAAATGGCATGTGCTATCACACCTGGCCACAAACCTATCTTAAGACATGGATTTAGAGACTGGAGATGTAATAGAACTCAGTGGTAGCACATAGTTAGCATGTACTATAGGCCCTAATTTCAATCCCCAGCACCAATAGACATGGTTTTATATTAATTTGCCCATGATCTAGCTATTCCTTTCCTACTTTTGTACCCAAGAGAATGAAACATATATCTCTAGGGGCTAGAGAGATGGCTTAACAATTAAGAACGCTGGCTGTTCTTGTAGAGGACTAGAGTTTGGTTCCCAGCACCCAAATGGTGGCTCACAACTGCCTGTAATCCCAGTTCCAGGTAATTGATCACCCTTTTCTGACCTTCATGTTCACTGCAAGCACATGGTGCACATATACACACCCAGGCAAAACACTCATACACATACAATAAAAATGTAAAAAAACATATATCCGGGGCTGGCAGGATGAGGGAGTGGACATAGGCATTTGTCATCAAGTCTGATGTCCTGAGTTTGATTCCTGGGACCCACATAGTGGGAGGAGAGAATCAACTCCAGTAGGTTGTCCTCTCTCCTGTCCACACACATCTATATGCCCACAAAAAATAAATAAATAAAATGTGTCCAAGGCTAGATATAAAAGCTCACACCTGTAACAGTACTTAGGCGATGCCAGAGCTATGTGGTGAGACCTTTTCTCAAAAAATATATAATCTGCCTGGGTGTGGCTCAGTGATAGGATGCTCTCTAGCACACATGAGACAGAGTTCACCCAAGTTAACCCATTCCAGAATGGTTAACCATTCTAGTACTGTAATAATTGAGAAAAAAAGCTCAAAAAAAAAGAGAGAGAGAAAACAAAGCTCAACATAGTAATCTCAATACTTAAGCTGAGTCAGAAGGGTTGCTGTATAGCTCCTGCTCTATAGCAGCCTGGGCTACAGTGTTACACCTTATCTCAAAATAACACAAACCAGTGTTCACAGAAAACCTTGTGCACAAATCGTCATATTCGTGTTTGCATTGGTCGGTTGGTTTTTCAAAACTGGGTTTTTCTGTGTAGCCCTAGATGTCCTGGATCTCATATTATAGTTTGTAAACAGATTGAAAACCCAAGCTGGACATGGTTGCTCACACATATCCTAGAATTTGAGCTGGAGAATGAGATCCTGTCTCCAAAAATAGTGAAAACCAAAATGTCTATCATTTGAGAAGTCAGAAAGCAAATATGAGACATCTGTACAGTGCAATATTCACCATTCAAAAGAAAGCCACTGGATGGTGGTGGCACAAGCCTTTAATCCCAGCACTCAGGAAGCATAGACAGGTAGATCTCTGTGTTCGAGGCCAGTGTAGTAGACAGAGTGAGTTTCCGGATAGCCAGGGCTACACAGAGAATCCCTGTCTTGAAAAACAAACAAACCGAAACAAAAAGCATGTCAGATGAATGAAAGGACTTTCAAAAGACCATGTATTTATTAGGCTAGAGATATACCTAGCAGCTATAGGAAGGTCTACCTTGCATGCACAAGATCCTGAGTTGGAGTCCCAAAACCATGTAAAATGTGTGCTGGTCCATATAGCCCTAACTCTTGGGAGGTAGACACAGGGGGGTCAGGAGTTCAAGGCTATCCTGGATTACAAAGGGAGTTCAGGGCCCCATCTCAATGCCTCAGCAGTTAAGAATGCATACTACTCTGTGTTCAGGTGGCTCACAACTGCCTTAACTTCAGCTGTAGGGGATCTGAAAGTTTCCTTTAGTCTCCTCGGGTGGGTACACACACACCCCAAAATACCCTTTTAAAAGAAAAGACACTGTCTCAAAACAATAAAGACTACATAGTGTATGATTCAATTCATATGAAATACCTAAGGAAAGAAACCAGATATGGTACATGTGTAATCCCAGCACTCAGGAATCTGAATCAAGAGAATCTTAGATTCAAGGCCAATATGGGTTACATACAAGAGACAAATCTATAATTTAAAAAAACCAAAAGTACCCTGGTGCAATGGTACAAGTCTATAATCCTAGGACTAGAGAGGTAAAGGCACAAGGATCATGAGTTCAAGGTCAGTTTGGCTACATAGTGAGTTTGAGAACAGGCTCAGTTACATGAGACCCTATCTCAAAAACCACCAGAAAAAAATGCACCAGAATGACATTCTGGTGACTTATCACAACAGAATAAACGTACTAAATGATCTTTAAGATGTATACTTGAAACAAGAACATTTTTTTTTTCCGAGACAGGGTTTCTCTGTGTAGTCCTGGCTGTCCTGGAACTCACTCGGTAGATCAGGCTGGCCTCGAACTCAGAAATCCGCCTGCCTCTGCCTCCCAAGTGCTGGGATTAAAGGCGTGCACCACCACTGCCCGGCAAGAACATTTTTTAATTACATATGTGAGTGCTCCCTGCCTGTCTGTGCACCACATACATTTCTGGTGCCCACAAAGGCCAGAAGACAGTGTTTGGTTTCTGGAACTGGAGTTACAGATGATTGTGAGCTGCCATGTATCCAAGTGCTGGTAATTGAATTCAAGTTCTCTGGAAGAGCAGCCAGTGCTCTTAACCATACATACAGCAATTCCATGTACAGCAATTCTTGCCATAGTGAAAAATGCCTCTATAGGTCACATATTTGAACACTTGGTCCCCAGTTGATGGTGCTATTTGTAGGAGTTTTGGAACCTTTAGGATGTGGAGCATTGCTGGAAGTGCTGGTGCTACACCTTGAAGACTTTTTTCTGTGTGTGCTTTGCCTACATAGTATATGTGGATTCAACTAGTACCCACATGGTAGCTCAGAATTGTCTTTAACTCCAACCCAAGGGGATCAAATACTCTATGCTGGCCTTCACAGACATACATGTTACACACATGTACATGTGGGCAAAACACATATACACATAGAGTGAAAGGGAGAATGCTGAGTGTGGAATGGTTTAAGAGGTAATAGAAGACAGAGAGATGGAGGAGAGGAAGGGGTGGGGAGAGGGTCAACCAAACCCAAGTATATATGAAAAACTTGTAAGGAAATGCTAGTTTGCATGTTAAAAGAAACAATAACATGTACGTGCAAAATAATCTGAAATACTTTAAAAATAAATGATTGAAGTACCTTATATGTATATATTAGATATCATAATAAAATCAGTTATTTTGTGGAATTACTTTATACTTATGGGGTGGAACTGGAGAAATGGTTCAGCAGTTACAAATGCTTGCTGCTTTTCCAGAAGTCCTCTGACACTTATAATGCAGATTTTTTTTTTTTTTCGAGACAGGGTTTCTCTGTATAGCCCGGATTGTCCTGGAACTCACTCTGTAGACCAGGCTGGCCTCGAATTCAGAAATCCACCTGCCTCTGCCTCCCAAGTGCTGGGATTAAAGGAGTGCGCCACCACTGCCCGGCTATAATGCAGAAATTTAAAGGGTCACTGGCCCTATCTCTGCAGAGCCAGTAGTCAACTATTCTGCAAAGTGTGTCCTTCTCTGGACAGAATTGTCTGTAGATGAAATGGGCAATTTCTGACTGCCTTGCCAGGAGAGCAACCTTGCCTGGAGGTGAAGATGCTCAAATGTTTGAACCAAGGGGGTGGTGTCAGGATCAAACATGTCTCTAGTCAAATGATTTTTTAGTAATGAAATATCCTTAACTATTGTATTCTTCTGATGGCCTTGAGGACTATCTATTTATATAAAGTAATTTGAACTGTTAAACCTGACTACTCTCTGATATTTATAATTGAAATATCTTAAAAACATCCTTTTTTTAAAAAAAAACTAACTCAGAACCATGAGTTTACTATCTGGCCCTTAACTTGTGTTAATCATCCTAAACGTTTGTAATGGAAGTTAATAAAAGGACTGAGTCCAAGCCTTGTATGGTTAGATGAGTTGCACAGGCACAACGCCTAGCAAAGAGTAACATTGTAAATCTTGTGTTAAATATAAGTCACGCATAAGAAAACCTTAAATCTGCACCAATCTATAAATTGCATAACAATGTAAAATTATAGCCTCAATTTGCATTATAAAGATTTCTACCAATGTAAGATATGGCTATATAATGTTTTGTTTAAGAGTAAATTTAATAACCTAGCCCTATTTGTCTGCTCCTCTGATTTCTAGATTACTATATCCCTTTTTCTCTTCCACCCTATTTTCCCCTAAGGATAGAGAAAAGGAAAGGTAAGGAAAGATAGAAATCCCTGAGTTTAAGCTCTCTAGTTCCCTCCCTGTCCAAAGCTACATTTGTAAAGTATCCCTTAAAATGATAGCATATCTAGAATTCATAAAATAACCAGAACCATCCACCCCAAACCCAGGGAATCGGGCTAAAGACTCTCCATAACTTCTTCCAGCTGAACAGGGGGCAATGAAATATTTTTAAAGGGGAGAGGAAGGGTAGGAAAATTGGGAGATTTAGTTAGGTTTTAAGAAAGCCAAGCCAGGCTGGGCGGTGGTGGCGCACGCCTTTAATCCCAGCACTTGGGAGACAGAGGCAGGCGGATTTCTGCGTTCGAGGCCAGCCTGGTCTACAGAGTGAGTTCCAGGACAGCCAGGACTACACAGAGAAACCCTGTCTCGAAAAGCCAAAAAAAGAAAAAAAAAAAAGAAAAAAAAAAGAAAGCCAAGTCAGGTCACGTGTGAGCCAAAGATGGAGCCCAGGCAACCCTAGAAAAGGTTGTGGTAGACTTGGGCACAGGACCTGGGCAAGCACGGGTGCCTGGGGAGGCGGCCATAAGCTGCCTTCATTCTACCGAGTGGTCCAAGATGGAAAGTCATAAACCAAGTACTAGCAAAGATGATTTAATATTTAATATCATATCTAGAAAAATTAAACAACTTCCAGAACCAGACAGGAATCTGCTTGAATATGGATCAGCATATATTGGACTTAATGCTGCTTTGGGGGCCTAATAGCAGTCTATTTTGGCGAATCTTGAACGTGACACAAGCTCGAATAGCTTCTAGCTTACCAATGGCTGTGATCCCATTTTTGACAGCAAACCTGTCCTACCATAGTTTTGTAAGTTTACCTTTGACTACAGGTGACTTGAACTGTGAAATCTGTACCACAATGCGGGGTGCACTAGTTGGTTTTGTGCTAGGTGGTCTGTACCCTGTCCTTCTGGCTATACTGGTGAATCTGGGCCTTGCTGCCAGGTATGAATCAAGCCCTCTACCACAGAGGGGAAACATCTTCAACTATTGGATTATAGTTTCTAAGCCTGTCTTAAGAAAAATGTTATTTCCTACTTTACTTCAGATTGTGTTTGCAGCATATCTTGGGTCTAGACAATATAATCTCCTCATAAAGGCCCTTCAGCCTTCAGTTACCTGAACCTGACTTAGAAATTCATTGATTTAAAGCAAATATACACAACAAAAATAAAATGGTGAAAATAAAAATAAAAAAAAAGGAAGAAAGCCAAGCCAGCAATTGTTATCCAGTCACTCATACCTAGAAAGCTCAGGGCTTGACTGAAGTTCTGACTGGATCCATGAACGGTTGAATGAGGCAAGACGACCTAGAATCCACGACATGGGGAGTCCAACTGGGTCAGTTCAACATGTCTAAGGAGGAATCTCAACAAAGCCATACACTCAGCAATATACAAATCTCAAGACAGATTTAAGTACCATCAAGATATCTGCATAGATTGTGCTAGTTTGTGTGGAGTACACACACTAGTTAAGTATGAAATTCTGCTCGTTTGGGCATATGAAAGACAGCTGTCTTTAAAAAAAAAAGATTTATTTATTTTATGTATAAGTTCACCATTGCTGGGTGGTGGTGGCGCACGCCTTTAATCCCAGCACTTGGGAGGCAGAGGCAGGTGGATTTCTGAGTTCGAGAGTTCAAGGCTAGCCTGGTCTACAGAGTGAGTTCCAGGACAGCCAGGGCTACACAGAGAAACCCTGTCTCGAAAAAAACCAAAATAAATAAATAAATAAATAAGTTCACCATTGCTCTTTATGTATAATACACACCAGAAGAGGGCATCAGACCCCATTGCAGATGGTTGTGAGTCACCATGTGGTTGCTGGGAATTGAACTTAGTACCTCTGGAAGAGCAGTCAGTGTGCCCGCTCTCTCTCTCTAAGATTTATTTTATTACTTATATGAGTACAATGTAGCTGTCTTCAGACGCACCAGAAGAGGGCATCAGACCCCATTGTAGATGGTTGCAAGTCACAATGTGGTTGCTGGGAATTGAACTCAGGACCTCTGGAAGAGCAGTCAGTGCTCTTAACCACTGAGCCATCTCTCCAGCCTGATAGCTGTCTTTTTATGATTCAATTTTAATAATAACCAATTGTAAGTCTTCATTTATGCCATGTGAAAGATGGCACAAAGAATCTTTACCTGTCCTGTTTGATTCTCTTGAATTTTTCTAGCTCTTCAGGGGGGGTCTCCCTCTGTCATATCTGATCTATATAACTCTGGAAGGGGTCCAGAGCCTAATCTCTTCTTCTGTTAACACAAAAGTAGAGACTTTCTCCCAAAATAGCATGCCCTTGAGCCAGTAACCAGAAAACCCTTTAGCTTGACTTCTCTCCCAGAGGAATAATATAGCCACAAAACGCAAAACCATGCCCATTTTGCTAATTAATTCAAAACAAATGATGTAAACTAAGCAAATACTGTATGAACCTATTCTTAGACTTCTAATCTGTCATGCCAGGAAATATAACCCAAAATTCCCGAGTAGCCCACGTTCTAAGAATATGAGTTATTCTGCAAGACTTCAAAACTCTTCTAAAGCATTTTTTCCCACACAATCTCCCTGTATCTTCTATTGGAGGCAGCAGCCCTGTTTCTGCCTTCCTCTGAGCAGCCTGTCTCTGTACAGTAGGGGCTCCCAGCACCTCTGAACCCAAACTCTTTGTATCAGTTCCAAATCGCGGGAAGAATCCCCCACATGGCTAGGGCAAATCTGTATTCTCTTCTACCCTTAAAAACAATTAAATCAAATTTAAGAATCCTATCCTATGATTACCTGCTTGTAGGAAGCAGGCAGCTTTTACTGTCTTGGTTTCTGCCTCAGAGAAACCACCTTGTCTCTTTTCATAGCAGGGGATCTCGGAGCCTGTGAGCTGAGCCTGCCCCTGAGTTTATTTAATATTCCTGCATACTGGAGCCACATGACTCTGCTTTGCTCGCTGAGAAATCAATTCTCCCCTTCCTAGACTTATATTACGGTGTGTATCCATTCGAGAATTCCTAAATTAATAGCGGATTCTCGCTTTCCATGTTGCATGTAATTTTAAAAACACGCTTGCTCCTTTGCCCGGGGCCGTGCTTTCAGCTTAGCTCCGAGATCATACTCCCGCCAGCTCGCGCTACCTCCTTCCCGGGAGCTTGGCCTGTGCTCCGACCTCTCCTAGTTCAGCTCCGAGATCGGCTGCTGTGGGCCTCACTTCCAATTTGCCCACTCCTCCTGGCTAGTTTTGCCAAGCTGCCAACAACCGCCCCAGCTGCTCTCTTTCTCCTCCTGCCCACCTTAGCCCCTAGGACGGAAAACACACATATAATGGCCGGGCGAAGAATCTCCTGCCCTAAGCTCATCAGCTAGCTCCCGTCAACCTCCTCGGCCCCCGTCCACGGCAAAGGACGTACGCATATTTCCCCTCCCAAAGCCTGGCTGGAAAGACCTCTTTTCTCCCTACGTCCCTCCTCTTCCTCCTGGGACCCGGAAGTCCCACCTTTCCCTTCGCCCAGCAATTGGCTTCCGCTGTCTTAATTGACACAATCAAGAACCAATTCGGGGGCTGGCGAGATGGACCAGTGGTTAAGAGCACTGACTCCTTTTCCCGAGGTCCTGAGTTCAATTCCCAGCACCCACAAGGTGGCTCACAACCGTCTGTAATGAGATCTAATGCCCTCTTCTGATGTATCTGAAGACATCTACAGTGTAGCTCATATACATAAAATTACTAAATCTTTAAAGAAAAGAAAAAGAACCAATCAGGGAATCAGATTTTAGTATCACCTTCTCCCCCAACATATAGTGTAGGGTTCTATTCATATGAAATACCTAAAGAAAGAAACCAGAAAGAAACCAGACATAGTACATCTGTAATCTGTAAGCTTTCCCAGAAGTCCTGAGTTCTCTTCCTAGCATCCACATTAGGTGGCTCACAACCATCTGTAACTCCGCCTCCAGGGGATCCAGCACCTGTGGTCTCTGCCGGCACCTTCACTCACTGCGCATAACAAGTTAAAATAAGAAATAAGCATTCTAAATATATACACACTATTTTTTTAAAAAAGAATTATTTTACGTATCTGAGTACACTGTAGCTGTCTTCAGACACACCAGAAGAGGGGATCGGATCCCATTATAGATGGTTGTGAGTCACCATGTGGTTGCTGGGAACATTCAGTGCTATTAACAGCTGAGCCATCTCTCCAGCCCCCATACACACTACATTTTAAAGCTGGAACAATTGAGAAGCATTCAGAGAATAAGTAGGGAAATCACCGAGGATAGAAGCAAGCGAGACCTCCCTTATAGACTCAGAACAGCTAAGGACAGTAACAGGCCTGAGAAGATAGGCTAGAACTGCCTGATAATGACTGGCATGACAGATTTTTTTTTTTTTGGTTTTGTTTTATTTGGGGGTGATGCTTGTGGTCTGTCCCTAGGGTAAGATGCGAATGAGAAATGGCCACATAAAAGACTTAGGACATAGCCCTTCTAAGGATTGATAATTCCCTATCATCAATCCTATGGTGGTAACATAAGAACCAGTAGTTGGCCCACACTGATAAATATTTGTCTCAAAGGTATGTAGAGGGAAACAAACTAAAAAGGCCAAGAAGACCCCCTACCTGACTCTGTACTGGGAACCCTGTTTGTTTGTGTTTCTGGCTTTCACCAGGTTTTCACACAAGGTAGGTAAGCACTTTCCCCTTCTAAAGCTTCAATTCTTTGTTATTTTACTGACTGCTTAAGTATTCTTAAGGAAGACACTGTACTTTCAAGAATTATTGCATCATTAGACTTGGTGGTGAGATGCTAAATCTTTTAAGTTCAGACTCCATTTTAGAGAACCTGACCTAAGTTTTTGGTTTGGTTTGGTTTTTGTTTTTGTTTTTCGAGACAGGGTTTCTCTGTGTAGCCCTGGCTGTCCTGGAACTCACTCTATAGACCAGGCTGGCCTCCAACTCAGAAATCCACCTGCCTCTGCCTCCCAAGTGCTGGAATTAAAGTCGTGCGCCACCAATGCCCGGCGTGACCTAAGTTTGAACTCAGGTAAACTAACAGGCCGGTCCCTAGCATTAGTTTCCAAGTTGCCCCCCCCAACAAGACCAGTATCTCTAGGTTACACCCTCAACAAGAGCAATGTCTCCAGCTTATTCCCCTAACAGACCTGCACCCCAGGTTACAAGCTCACCCCTGGCCTAATGACCACCAATGCAGAGGGGAACAGAAGTTACATTTATGATTTGACTCCCAGCACCAGCCAGTTATGTTAAAGGTCACAAGAGCTTTCCAATCAGATGCTTAAACACGTCCTCTCTGTTTGCTGCTTACTATAAAGCCTTGCCCAGATAGACATTCGGGAGTCCCCACCACCAAAACCATCCTGTGGGACGGTGGTGCATTGGGGGGTGGGGTGAGCTAGCGCAAATAGAATAAAGATCCTGCTGTGAGTTGCATCAGATTGGCTCCTGTGTGTGTTTTGGGGATCACTAACTTTTCCCTGTCACAACAGTGGTACATATCTTTAATAGCAGTCCTTGGGAGACAGAGGCAGAAGTGGGTAAATCAAAGCCTGCCTGGTTTACAAAGTGAGTTCCAGGCCAGCCAAGGCTACATAGTGAGACTCTGGCTCAAACACCTCTCCCCAAAAACCTAAATACATAAGTAAATAAACTCGGAATATAAGGTGTGTGTGTGTGTGTGTGTGTGTGTGTGTGTAAAACAATATTAAAGAAGAGAGCATGAATTTGCAGGGAGAGTAGGAAGGAGAAGAGGAAGGTGCCCAAGTGATGTAGATGCATGGCTCATGTATGAAATTTTCAAGAAAAAAATAATTTGAAAAAAGCAGAGTTTATCTGGGTGTGGTAGAGCACGCCTTTAACCTCAGCACTTGAAAAGCAGAAACAGTGGATCTCTCCGAGTCTGAGGCCAGCCTGGATTCCACAATGAGTTCCAGACAGGCCAGAGCCACATGGAGCGATACCGTGTCTCAATAATAATAATAATAATAATAATAATAATAATAATATGGCTGAGCAGTTAAGATCATTCATCGTTTTTGCAGAAGATTCAGGTTCCATTCCCGGTACCCACATGTTGGCTTGCAACTGTCCATAATTCCAGTTCCAGGGGATCCAATACCGCTTGCTGACCTCTCTGGACAGCAGACATGCAAGTGGTGCACATACATACATGAAATCAAAACACACATAAAATAAGAATAAAAATAAAAATTTTAAACTTGGATTTTAGAACATTTTCATCACCATCCAATAGTGCCTACTTTTTTGCTGCTCCATGTTCCTACCTCCAAGTGCAACCAATTATTTATGGTTCTTATAAATGTGTCTTTGGGGCTGGAGACATGGCTCAGCGGTTAAGAGCACTGACTGTTCTTCTAGAGGTCCTGAGTTCAATTCCCAGCAACAACTTGGTGGCTCACAATCATCTAAAAGGGATCTCGTGCCCTCTGCTGGTGTTCCCAAAGATAGCAATAATGTACTCACATAAATAAATAGATTTTTAAAAAATAAAATAAATATGCCTTTCAGGCTGGTGAGATGACTCAGCGGTTAAGAGCACTGACTGATCTTCCGGAGGTCATGAGTTCAAATCCCAGCAACCACCTAGTAGCTCACAACCATCTGTAATGAGATCTGATGCCCTCTTATGGGGTGTCTAAAAACAGCTACAGTGTATTTACATATAATAATAATAACAGCAAACAAAAACAAAAAACAATAACAACAACAACAAAACTTTGGGCCAGAGCAAGTGGGGCCGGAGCGAGAGGGATAAGGGAAGGGGGAAAAAATTAAAAATCAAATATGTCTTTCTGTACACTTAAATTGGGTCATACATGTAGTGAAACTGGTCCTCTGGTTCTACGTAAAGTAACTTCATCTTGATTTTGGGATTTTTTTTTTGAAACAAGGTTTCTCTGAGTAGCACTAACTGTCTTGGAACTGGTTCTGTAGACCAGGCTGGCCTTGAACTCAAAGATTCAACTGCCTCTGCCTCCAGAGTGCTGGGATTAAAGGCATGCGCCACCACACCTAGCAAGTAACTCCATGTTGTAACAAGCCACCAGGTGGCCATTGTAGGTGCCAGATTTCAGTGTTTGACAGTGTTTTCTTAATCCAGAGAAGTTCCCTATAAGGACAAAAATGGGGTCCACATAAAGATAATGTTCCCAGAGTCTGGGTCAAATCTGTCACCACTGCTGCTAAAACACTAGGTGGTGTTCTAAACTGAAGTTTATTAATTCTTCTGTAGCCTTAGCCCCATAAACCATAGGAGGCTGGGAGGCAGGTTGGCAACTTTGGGAAAATGCAACTGTCCACATTTGTCCTTCTCTCTGTAACCAACTTTCTAGTAAACGTTTCTTTGGCACTGGGACTGAATGCAGGACCTTACAATGCTAGTTAAGGACTCTATCAATAAGTTATTGAAGATTGACTTGTGTATGCCATTCTTTGAGCTATTAGTGCCATTCCAGTGCAGAGTCAGGTACGGGCTCTTCTTGGCCTTTTGACTAAAATCATGTGTAGAGTCAGATGTTAGTTTACATCTCCCAGGGATAATCTCACAAGACTCTTTCGTGGCTGGCTTAGTCCACATTACAGCGTGCATCAGTAATTTGTCTATTTTTATTACCTAGTTACATTTCTTTGTAGGTTTTCTATATTTCGTCTTGTTTGAGGCAGAGTCTCCTGTAGCCAAGTCTATTTAAACTCACAAGCCGGTGAGAACCTCCCAAATGCTGGGATTATAGGCATTTGTGCCACCACACCCAGCTCAGCCTGTAGTCTCTTGGGTTCATTGTATTTTTCTTCTTTTTATAAAGTTAACATTTTAATTAGATGTAGGTGTGCATGTGTCGCGGGTGTACGTGCAGATAGATGCCAGAGGCTTACGGTTCCCTGGAGCTGGAGTTACAGATGATTGTGAGCCACCTGATGTTGGGTCTGGAGATTGAGCTTGGCTCTTATCTGCTGAGCCATCTCTCCACTCCCTTTTATGTTTCATTTTTCCTTCATTTGGATTTTTTTCCATTTTGCTTATTTTTCCTTTAATTTATGGTTTTGAATTTTTGCTTGATTTTACTTTTTATTTTTGCTTACTTTTGAAAAAAGATTTCATTTACTCTTATGTGCACGCGTGCATGTCTGTGGGAACTTATGCCATCGGTGTGTGGTGGCTGTGCATGCCAGAAGGCATCTGATAGAGCTGGAGTTATAAGAAGTTGTGAACTTCCCAGTATAGATGCTGGGAGTCTAACTTGGATAATCTGTAAGAGCATTATGCACTCTTAACCACAGAGCCACCTCTCCAGCCCCTTGTTTACTAATTTTCCTCAGTATGTTTATGAGACTTACATAAAGTATTTGGAAATCAATGTTTCATTCTTTTTAGTGGCCTGGTAGTCATCAGTCACAATAGAAACTTGTTTCTGTTTCAGTTACTATAAAGCTGCTATAAATGTGTGTCTTTTTTGATGTGTGCTTGTATTTCTCATTAACACCAGTCATTGGGTAGGTAGGTATACATCTGCCTGTTGGAACATTATAAAGCTATTGTTTCACACTCTAACATGAAAAATCCCAGTGCCTTCAAATAGTTCCCATTATTTAGTATTGCCAATGGCATTCACTTTAGCTATTCTAGTGGGTATAGTCATATGTCACTATCATTTTTACTTGCATTACTCTGATAACTAATAACTTAAGCACTTTCTCACTTATAGTTATTTATATGTGTTCCTCTATGATGTGTTCCTATGCTTTTTGTCATTTACTTTTGTTTTTTGAGATGATCTCACTATGTAACCCAGGCTAGCCTCAAACTCATATTAACCTTCCTGCCTCAACTTCCTGAGTGCTTGGATTAAAGACTTGAACAACTACACCTGGTAACCTGCCGTTGTCCTGTTTTGTTTTTTTTGGGTTTTTTTTTTGTTTCTTTTTTCTGAATCTTATGTTGCTTTGGCTAGCCTAGAGCTTGCAGTGTAGACCAGGGTGGTCTTGAACTTGTGTTGATCCTCTTCTTTCTGCCTCTCAAGTGCTAAAATTACAGATGCGTACCACCAGTCTCAACTCCCCTTTAATATGTTTATTTCATTTTTATTATTTTTAGTTTTGTTTTTAAATTTTTAATTTTATTATTTTATGTGTACGTGTGTATTAGCTGCATGTATGTCTATGCAGCTTATTAATTCAGTGCCTGGGAGGCCATAAGAGGGTATCAGAGTTCCCGGAACTGGAGTTATTCACCACGTATGTTCTGGAAATTGAATTTGGATCTTATAGAACAGCAGCCAGTTGTCTTAACCACCAAGCTATCTCTCCAGCTCCCCACTTCCCACCCTGTGTGTGTATAGAGGGGGTTAATTTCTTTTTATTTTTTTCCTAGACAGGGTCTCGATATACAACCTTAGCTGGCCTAGAATTCACAGAGATCCACCCACCTGCCTCTCTAGCCAGAGTGCTGGGATTAATGTTGTGCACAAACAGACCCAGTCCTCCAGGTCCTTTTTTGTTTTGTTGTTGTGGCTGTTTAGTTGTTGATGTTTTAAAGAGGATTACTACATAGCCCTGGCTGTCCTGGAACTCAGTATGTAAACCAGGCTGGCCTGAAACTCAGAGAGCCACTTCTTCTGGTTCCCTAGTGCTGTGGTTAAAGATGTATACCACTGGGGCTGGAGAGATGGCTCAGTGGTTAAGAGCACTGACTGCTCTTCCAGAGGTTCTGAGTTCAATTCTCAGCAACCACATGGTAGCTCACAACCATCTGTAATGGGATCTGATCTCCTCTTCTGGTGTGTCTGAAGACAGCTACAGTGTATTCCTTTAAGTATCTTCGTACAAATATCTTTTGGAGATGGGGTCTGGCTGTGTGGCTTAAGTAGCAACTGTTCTGCCATTCAGGCTGCTAGAACTGCAGCATGTGATGCCCTAGCCACTTCCTTTTGTCCTTTCTACTGTTGGGCAGCTTTCTGATTTTGAGTTATAAAATTTTTTGCATGTTCTGGATCTAAAGCCTTTGTTGCAGACATGTGTTTGTAGGTATTTTCTGTCAGTCTGCACTTGCCTTTCATTTTCTTAAAAAAAAAAAAAGCAAAACTAGCAGACATTTTAAACCTTGAAGTCTAATATTTTTCCGGCATTTTAATCTACTCATGTATAATTACTCTTTGCCTACATTTGTTTTTTCCAAGACACGGTTTTTCTTTGTATCCCTGGCTGTCTTGAAACTCGTTCTATAGTCCAGGCTGACCTCGAACTCAGAGATCCACCTGCCTTTGCCTCCTGAGTGCTGGGATTGAAGGCATGCACCACCATAGCCCAGCATACTCTTTTTAAAATTATTTGTTCTCGCCAGGCAGTGGTGGTGTACACCTTTGATCCCAGCACTTGAGAGGCAGAGGCAGGAGGATTTCTGAGTTCGAGGCCAGCCTGGTCTACAGAGTGAGTTCCAGGACAGCCAGGGCTACACAGAGAAACCCTGTCTCGAAAATATATAAATAAATAAATAAATATTATTTCTTTCATTTTTTGAGATTATAACATAATTCCATAAGTTGCCCCTTCCCTGTCTCCCTCTAAACCCTCCCATATAGTCCTCCTAGCTCTCTTTTTTCATTAACTGCTGTTATATACATATATGCATATACGTATATATTCCTAAAACAAGCTGCTCAATGCGTATAAAGACACCCACATGTATGTTTTCAGAGCTGACCATTTGGTATTGGAGAACTAATCCATGTGCTCTTCACTAGGGAAGACTGTTTCTCCCACTCTCAGTAGTCCTTAGTTGCCTGTACTTCTCTGTGTAGGTTTGAGGCTTTGTGGGCTTTCCCTCATACCTGTTATCATACCTACTGCTGTTATCTTTATTTCTTTGTCTTCATCACTTTATGTCTTTTGTTATTACTATGAATGGAATTTATTTTCTGTAAGTGCTCTTTAAAAGCTGAGCCATCCCTCTAGCCCTCATGATTTGGGTATAATTTATAAGTGGTCATTTTGCATATAAATGCTTCCTTTGTTCAATGAAGTGGTGAGTTGGTTGTTTTGGATTTCCACATTGATGTGGGGTATCCACCAAAAAAGACTGTTCTGATGTGGGTTTAAGCTGATAGAAAATCTTTATTAGTCAGCCAGTGACTACACTGGGTGTTCAGGATCCCAGTGTAGCACTAAGCCTTTCTCAGGGTGAGGTTTTAAACACAAAAATAATATACTGGTTTGACATCTTTCAGTTAACAAGAACAGTTAGCCAGAAGCAGACCTACAGAAGGCAAAAAGCATGGAGCCAGTTGTGCTAAGGTCTGGGGGCCTACTAAGCTCTGGGCCCTGTTACAACCTCAACTGGAAATGGTGAATTTCTATTACCTTTCGTTTTGATTTCTCACCTAACTGCATTTTTAAGACCCTGGCTCAAATCCCCAATATCACAGGGAAAAGGGTTGCTAGCCTAAGCTAAAATGGTAGCTAAATTGTGTGGTCAAACTTTTCCCTAATAAATAAAGATTACAAGGGACCAATCACTGGACGAGAAGGGGACTTCTGGGTCAGGGAGAGGAAGAGGGAAGGCAGGAGAAAGAAGAGGCCTTTTTGAACTGTGGGGGCAAAGGAGGCAGGCACAATGTAGGAAGTTGGAGGCTGTGGGTTCAAATGGAGGATCCTGCAGGATCCACCCCTGGAGGATTTTAATATAGATTAGTTCATAAAATTAGGATGCTAGGTTCTGCACCCAGCGATTGTGTTACCTGTTGATTCTAAACTAAGATTGTGTGGTGTTTTCCTTCATGAGGCGACTCGACTGTGTTCTAGAGAGAAAGAGTGCACCCCAGCCAGGAATTTGGAAACACTGGGCATGGCTCACCCAGCCTTAGGAACTTAGGGAGCCGGGAGGAGAGAGCGATTTCAGAGCTATGAGTCAGAGTCTGCCGAGCTGAGAACAGGTCGGCCTGTCCACTGGTGCCTAGCCAGTGATAGCATGGATTTTTAAAAAAATATTTCACGCAACAAAATTGTAACTAGGTTTCAGGAATAAGAGAAAGACTTCCAGCCAGGCATAGTAGCGCAAGCCTTTAATCTCAATACTCAGAAGGTAGAGACAGGCAGATCTCTGTGAGTTAAAGGCCATCCTGTTTAGTTCTAGGACAGCCATGGCTACATAGAGAGACCCTGTCTCAAAAACAAAACAAAACAAAACAAAATATATAGATAGACTACAATATCCCCTGTACCTTATGCTCCCTGCCCAAAGAAAGAATACAGAAAAAGAGGGATAATTAAAGAGTGGATTTCAATGGGACATGCAAGAAGTAGAGGTGTGAAGAAAAGTAGGATAGAATCTAGAAGAAATGGACAACCAGAATAGCTTAAAGGTCCTAAGGAAAGGCTGGGCGCACACCCCAGTGGTAGACTGCATGTCCGGAATAGACAAGAATACAATAGGAAACAGTCAGGACTGTCTGAATGGCTTAGTTGGTAAAGGTGCTTGCTGGCAAGCCTGACCACATGAGTTCAATCCCTGGGACCCACCTGGTGGAAGAATAGAAAAGACTCCCTTACAAGTATTGTAGAGTGGGTGCATGATCAAGTACACACACACTAAATAGGAATATGATAAAATATTAAAAAAATAACAAAGGAAATAGCAAAGCACTATGGCTCTTGCCTATAATCTCAGTATTCATGAGGCTGAGGAAGGAGATCAGAAATTGAAGGCTACTCTTTGATACAAAGTGAGTGTGAAGCCCACTGGCACTACAAGATGCCTTGTCTCAAAAATCTAGAAAAAGAAAGGGGGAGAAGGAGAAAGGGAAGAAAGACAGGAAGGACAGGAAGGGAGCGATGGAGGGAAAAGGAAAGAAGGGAAGAAGGATCAGAAGGAGGGAGGAAGGAAGGTAGGTCTAGTGTAAACCTACACATGTCAACCCAGCACTTGGACAAATACAACTAGAAACAAATGGGCTAAAGTTGTCCCTCAGTAGAGTGGCTGCACAGCAGGCACCAAGTCCCATGGTCTAGTCCCCAGTCACTACCCGTGCTGCTGCACACTGCTGTTCTCAGTGCTCTGAAGGTAGATACAGGAAGATCAGAAGTTCAAAGTCATTGATGGCCACAGAGCAAGTTGGAGGCCAGCTTGGAACATGAGACTATTTAAAAAAAAAATACAGCAAAAGAAAATGATCCGAGCTCTTGGGAGACGAAAGCAGGAGATCACTAGGAGTGTGAGGCCAGTTTGGATTACGCAGTTAGTTTGGGGCCATCCTAGGCTACAGAAGAGGAAGGTGCTGTCCCAGAATAAATTAATAAATGCCTTAAGACTCAAAACAATGTGGATTAGCATTTGTGCAAGGGAAAACAAAGATTATGAACATTTGCTTGTATATGTGCATGCTGATACAATCTGCAGGGAGTTGGGGCTGAAGAGAGCACTCGGTGATTAAGAGCACTGACTGCTCTTCCAGAGGTCCTGAGTTCAATTCCCAGCAACCACATGGTGACTCACAACCATTTGTAATGAGATCTGATGCCCTCTTCTGGTGTATCTGAAGACAGCTACAGTGTACTTATATACATAAAATAAATAAATCTTTTGGGTTTTATTTTTGTTGTTTTTTTTGTTTTTCGAGACAGGGTTTCTCTGTGTAGTCCTGGCTGTCCTGGAACTCACTCTGTAGACCAGGCTGGCCTCGAACTCAGAAATCCACCTGCCTCTGCCTCCCAAGTGCTGGGATTAAAGGCATGTGCCACCACTGCCCAGACATAAATAAATCTTTTTAAAAAAATCTGCAGGAAGTTGGAAACATGACTTTTTTCCTGGAAAGAGAGCTGTGTGATTTGGAGGCAAAAGGAAATTATTTTCTCTTCTCTCCAAATTTTGGTTTAGTAAGGACTTGTTTATTTATTTATTTAATTTAAATAATTAATTAATTTATATATGTATGTTTTTTCGAGACAGAGTTTCTCTGTGTAGTCTTGACTGTCCTGGAACTCTGTAGACCAGGCTGGCCTCGAACTCAGAAATCCACCCGCCTCTGTCTCCCAAGTGCTGGGATTAAAGGCATGCGCCACCACTGCCTGGCTAGGACTTATTTTTTTTTCCTGCCCTTTATTCTTTAAAAAAAAAATCCTCCTCTCACATATCCTCACACATCCTGAGTGCAGTTTCCCCTCCTTATTCTCCTCCCAGTCCTCCCTCCTTCTCCCTCTACCCCTTTCCCTTCAGACAAGAGCAGGCCTCCCAGGGACATCAACCAAACATTACATAACAAGTTACAAGAAGATCAGTCATATCCCCTCATATTAAGGCTAGATAAGACAACCCAGTAAGAGGAAAAGGATCCCAGAAGCAGGAAAAGAGTCAGAGACACCCCCACTTTCACTATTAGGGGTCCCATAAGAACACCACGTTACACAACCATAACATACATACACAGGACCTAGCTCAGACCCATATGGGCTCTCTGATTGCCGATTCAGTCTCTGTGAGCACCTAGGAGCCCTGGTTATTTGATTCTGTGGGCTGTGTTTTTGTGGTGTCCTGGACATCTCTGACTCCTACAATCCTTCCAAAGGATTCCTGGAACTTTGCTATGGATCTCTGCATCCATTTCCAACAGCCGCTGGATGAATTCTTTCTGATGACGATTATGCTAGGCTCTGGTCTATGGGTATAGCAGAATATCATTAAAAATCATTTTATTGACTTTTATTTTCTGGTTGTGTTTGGTTCTATCCTAGGTCCAGCCTCTGGGGCTTGGCCCTCCAGGCAGTGTTAGGCATGGGCTCCCTCTTGCGGCATGAGTCTCAAGTTGGACCAGTCATTGGCTGGCCACTCCCACAGTTTCTCAGCCACCTTTTCTCCAGCATATCTGTAGGCAGGACAAATTGTAGGTAGAAGGTTTTGTGGCTGGATTGGTTGTTTATTTTGATTAAAAAAAACCTATTTCAGGTGTAAAGAGATGTCTTGGCAGTTAAGAGCATTGGCTGCTTTGGCAGAGGACCCAGATTCATTTCTCACTACCACATGTTGGCTCACAACCACAAACTTACAAATCCACAAGCACAAACTCCATTTTCAGGAGAGTCAGTGCCTTCTGACTTCTGTAGGCATGAAGCACACACACAGTGCACAGACATACATGCAGGAAAAACACTCATATGAATAAAAAAAACATAAATACTTTTTGTATAAAAATATTTTAATCTGAAATGCAAATAAATAAAATATCGAATAAAAATATTTTAGTTAGGTTGTGATGGTGTACACCTTTAATCTCAGCACTTGGGAGACAGTGGCAGGCAGATCTCTGTGAGTTTGAGGCTAGCCATGGCTTCATAGTGAAACCCTATTTTAAAAAACTATATAAAACTCACATAAATAAAAAGATTTTGGGCCAGGCAGTGATGTCTTTGATCCCAGCAGTCAGGAGGCAAATGCAGGTGGATCTTTACGAGGCCAGCCTGGTCTACAGAGCGAGTTCCAGAACAGCCAAGGCTAAAACAGAGTAGGGAGGGGTGGGGTTAAGAAGACAAAAAAGGAAAGAAGGTGTCTTTAATTCCAGCACTTGGGAGGCAGAGGCAGGTGGATTTCTGAGTTTGAGGCCAGCCTGGTCTCCAGAGTGAGTTCCAGGACAGCCAGGGCTATACAGAGAAACCCTGTCTTGAAAAAAAAAAGAAGGAAAGAAGGAAAGAAGGGAGGGAGGGAGGGAGGGAGGGAGGGAGGGAGGGAGGGAGGGAGGGGGAACAAAGAAAAAGAAAGAAAAAGAAGAAAAAATCTTTTTCTAAAGATACATCTGACATGCCAACTTTTAGTCACAAGAATACATTGCTGTATTTGTGTTCAACTGTCCCATACCACACTCAAATATTGAGGTGTATCTGGACGCTTACTTGCAGTTGTGAGCTGCCTGACTTGGGAGCTGAGAACAGAACCCAGGTTTCTTTGTTACACCTGTGCTGTGCTGTAACACTTATGTGCTTACATGCTTTCCCTCTCCCTACAAAACACACACACACACACACACAGACACACACACACAAACACATGAAATAAATGAATGAAAAGAGTGTTTGGTTTTTAGAAACTGTCTCCAAAATAATGTCTTGTTATACAGGGAGTAGTCCTCTCCATTCATACTGAATGCAGTAGTTACTCCCCTGAATGCAAAGGCAATCTCATTTAGCTGAGTCCCTGGGAATTCAATTCCCAGCAACCACATGGTGGCTCATGACCATCTATAATGAGATCTGGTGCCCTCTTCTGGCCTGCAGATATACATGCAGACAGAATGATTTATACATAAAAAAACCATCTTTTTAAAAAAAAAATTATAAAAAGGTGTGTTCTATCATTGCCTGGCCTTTTTTTTTCTATTTATTTTATGTATATGTGTACACTGTAGCTGCCTTCAGATACATCAGAATCCCACACGTCGGATCTCATTACAGATGGTTGTGAGCCACCATGTGGTTGCTGGGAATTGAACTCAAAAAGACCTCTGGAAGAGCATCCAGTGCTCTTAACCTCTGAGCCACCTCTCCAGCCCCCAGAACACACCTTTTTATCAATTAATTAAGTAATTAGTTAAATTTATTTACATCCCAAGTACTGCCCCCTTCCAGCCCCCCCTGGCGAAGACCGGCCCCCATCCTTCTCCTCTGAGAAGTGCCCCCACCCTACCCCGGATATCCCTCTACCCTGGCACATCAAGTCTCTGCTAGATTAGGTGCATCCTTCCTCACTGAGGCCAAACAAGGCAGCCCTGTCGGGAAAGGATACCACAGTCAGGCTACAGCTTTAGGGAGAGCCTCTTCTCCAGTTGTTAGGGAACTCACATGGAGATTGAGCTGTACATCTGTAGAATACATGTTGGGAGCTTCATTCCATCCTATGTATGTTCTTTGGTTGGTGGCTCATCTCTGAGAGCTCCCAGAGGTTCAGGTTAGTTGACTGTGTTGGTAGTCCTGTGGGGTTCTTACTCCTTTCAGGCCCTTCAATCCTTCCCCCAAGTCTTCCATAAGATTCCTGACCTCTGTCTGATATTTAGCTGTGAGTATATGGGTCTGTTTCAGTCAGCTGCTGGATAGAACCTCTCAGAGGCAGTTATGACAACACACACTTTTGATCCCAGCACTCAGGGGCTAGAGAGATTACTCAGTGGTTAAGACCACTGAATGTTCTTCCATAGGCCCTGAAGCCCTGAGTTCATTTCCCAGCAACCACATGGTGGCTTACAACCATCTGTAAAGGGATCTAATACCCTCTTCTGGTGTGTCTGAAGACAGTGACAATGTACTCACAGATATAAAATAAATAAATGTTAAAAAAGAAAAAGAAATAAATCCCAGCACTCAGGAGGCAGAGGCAAGTGGATCTCATGAATTCAAGGCCAGCCTGGTCACAGAGAAGCACTGTCTTAAAAAAAAAAAAAACAAAATAAAAAAAAACAGGGATAAGAAGGAGAGATTCCATTCTAAATCTCCTGCCTTCTACATGGAGAAGCTGGTTACTACTTTCAGGAGGCCCCCAATGCTTTCTGCACAAAATGCAAGTCCCAGGCCTCCAGGGGAATGATTTGTTTTGAAGTTGTGAGTCAGACTTAGGTGCTCTTACATGTTCATCCAACCACAGAATCATACTCTCAGCCCAGAGGCTGTTTCCCACCCCATGCCCCCCCAACAGGGAGGGCATTTCTTTATTCATTTATAGGCAAAGTCTCATTTAGCCCATGATGGACTCAAAAATTTATATATACTTAAGGATTACCTTAAACTTATGATCCCCGATTCTTTCTCCCTTCCTTCCTTCCTTCCATCCTCCCTTCCTTCCTTTCTCCCTCCCTCCCTCCATCCCTCCTTCCCTCCCTCCCTCCTTCCTTCCTTTCTCCCTCCCTCCCTCCTCCCTTCCCCCCCCCCTTCCTTCCTTTCTCCCTCCCTCCCTCCTCCCTCCCTCCCTCCCTTCCTTCCTTCCTTCCTTCCTTCCTTCCTTCCTTTCTTTCTTTCTTATTTACTTGCCTATTTATGTGATCTCTCTGAGTGAAAAGAGAGTCCTTGTGAATGTGACCCAGGACAATTTTGGGAGTGAGTTCTCTCCTTCTACCATGGGAGTTCCAGCCTGAGGGCTTGTTGGCAACTACATCATATACCTTAGCCTAGAAATTTTTCTGGCTTTTTTGTATAACTGTTAATAAAGGATTATTAAACCATATATAGGGGTACACACCTGTGATCGTGAGACACTGGCAGTGGAAGCAGGTGGATCACCTATTTGAGGCAAGCCTGACTTAAATTATGAGACAAACGTCAAGACTAAGAATGGCCTCTACCCTCAGCAGTACATAAACTAGGGCATGGTAGCATACACATCCTTGTAATCCCAGCACTTGGGAGGTGGAGGTAGGAAAATCTTGACTTCAAGGCCAATCTGGGTTATGAGAGAAATTGTCTCTCACACACACAAAAAAGGTAATATATAGCTAACAATTTACTTCTTAAATGTTTTTGTTTTGTTTTTTAAACAGTGACTTCTTTTTTTTTTTTACAATTTATTTATTTATTTATTTATTTTATATGAGCACACTGTAGCTGTCTTCAGACACACCAGAAGAGGGCACCAGATCCCATTACAGATGGTTGTGAGCCACCATGTGGTTGCTGAGAATTGAACTCAGGACCTCTGGAAGAACAGATGGTGCTCTTAACCACTGAGACATCTCTCCAGTTCCCTTTAAATGTTTTTAAACTGAAATAGAATTACATCACTTTCCCCATCCCTTTCTTCCCTCCAGCCCCTCCCAGGTACCCTCCCTCCAACCCCTTCTACACACACCTTCAAGTTGATAGTCTTTTTTATTTTTGTTATGCACAGACACACACACACACACACACACACACACACCATATGTATGTATGTACAAATATATAGATACAACCTGTTTAGTTTGTTTTTGTTGTGTTTATATTGCTTTAGGGCTGGTCACTCTGCCCCTTCTTCTTCCTTGATGGTCCCTGAGCCACAGACACAGAGCTGTGATATAGATAAATATCTGTTATGGCTGGACTTCCCATGATCAGTTGATTTCTATATTGTTTTCAGTTGTGGTTTTCTGTGATTTTCTTTGCTGTAAAGAGAGAGATTCTTTCTTTTCTAAAGCTCATGACCTCACTGGCCCCAGAAACTTGGCTAGGTTTCAAGTTCCAGGCATGATTTTCTTCCTATCAAATGGGCTGTAAGTCCAATTAGACAGCTGTAGGTTACCTCAAATGTGTGAGTGCCACTTACTGTACTTTTCCACATACCTTACCCTGTTGGTAATTGTCATGGTTCATAGGTGTTACACCTAAGTGAGACTATTTAATTGCTTCCCTCCATTGGCAGCTTGTATATTTTTCTGTCACCATGGGAACTAGAGAGCAGGAACGAGGCTTTCAGGTCTAATCATCTGAATCCTGTATCCTAAGCGTCTTCAGCAATAGGGGCCACCGCTCAACCTGAGAGGCAACCAAGGGCTACATGGATAGCCGAGTTTTGAGAGTCACCTGGACTATGCTGACCAACCATTCAAAGGAAGGTTTCTTGTTCCTGGTTACAGAGTTTTTGTTATCTTTGTCAGGTACATATCTGCCAGAGGATTGATACCAAGACTATACAAATAATTTAAAAAATCAAGGAAACAAATGATTCAATTAAAAATGGAGTAGACGGAGGCTAGAGATATGGCTCAGTGGTTAAGAGCATTGGCTACTCTTCCAGAGAACCTAGATTTCAACTTCCAGCACCCACATGGTGATTCACAACTGTCTGTAGCTCCAATTCCAGTGTATCTGGCACCTTAGACATACATGTAGACATAGCCCCAATGCTCATAAAATAAAAATAAATAAATCTTTAAAAAATGGGGTAGGAATATAAACAAAAGAAACACCTCAAAATATTCATAATCGTTAGCAATTAGAGAAATGCAAATTAAAACAACTTTGAGATTTTATCACAGTCAGAATGGCTAAGGTCAACAAACTGTTGGTAAGGTTGTGGAGAAAGAGGAAGTCTCACTCACTCTTGGTAGAGTTGCACATTGGAGAAGCTACTCTGGAAATCGGCATGGAGAATTCTCAAATAACTAAAAATAAATCTACTTTGTGACCCAGCTATACCACTCATTGGCATCTGCCCAAAGGTCTTGGTATTCTACTCCCCAGATACTTGCTCAGCGAAGTTCACAGCTGCTCTATTCACAATAGCTGGGAAATGGAAACAACCTAAATGTCCTTCAAGTGACAGTTGATAATGAAAATGTGTTATACTTAGCTGGATGGTGGTGGCGCACGCCTTTAATCCCAGCACTTGGGAGGCAGAGGCAGATAGATTTCTGAGTTTGAGAGTTTGAGGCTAGCCTGGTCTACAGAGTGAGTTCCAGGACAGCCAGGGCTACACAGAGAAACCCTGTCTCAAAAAACCAAAACAACAACAACAACAACAACAAAACCAAAAAAAGAAAAAGAAAGAAAGAAAGTATGTTATACATACACTATGGATACAATTCATATATTAAAAAAATGGAACTTGCAGGTAAATGGGTAGACATAAAAAGATCATATTGAGTGAGTTAACTCAGACCCAGAAAGACAAATATCACATGTTCTCTCTCATTGTGGTTCCGAGTTGCAAACCCTCAGATGTGAGTACACAACATGGAGTAATGGCAGAAACCAAGATCGTATAAAGGGAGCATAGGGTGTGTGTTGGGCTTGAGAAGGGACTAACAAGACACAGCTGATATGAAATATGAAACAGAAACAGAAGCCAATACAGAGAGGAAGAAGGGATGATGGACAAATAACACCAACACTAGCAATAAAGCCTCAAGAAAGCAAATAATTCTATATTTACCTAAAACTATAAGCAATACATATAAATATATTCATATATACATGTATATGCAAGAAAGGAGAGAGAGAAAAAGAGAAACAGAGACACAGACAGAAGACAGAGAATCTTTTCTTTGTTTTTTTTTCAAGATGGTTTCTGTCTGTCTGTCTTGGAACTCACTCTTTAGACCAGGCCAACCTCAAACTTAGAGATCTGTCACCTCTGCCTCCTGAATGCTGAGACTAAAGGTAGTTGCCACCACTGCCCATTGTGTGTATATCCTAGAGGAAGTTAAGCCACTTGGACTGACATTGTGTTAGGGTCTGTGAATCACTGAAGAATGATACCCTAGATTCAAATAGTAAGCAAAAGCAAAGAGCATTTATTCCTGCATATAGGGGCCCAATTCCATCAGGATAGAAAAACCCCAACTGAATTCGTAGATTCAGTTTTAAAGCCAAAAGGAGGAACATTAGGGAGGGGTAGGTGTTCTATATCTTGATTGGTGGGTTCTAAATCTATGATTCAAACTAACTTTCTTGTGTCAGACCAAGTAGGGGTAGCTCTTGACCTCTTAGCCGAAAGCTTGGCTAATTGTCCCTTTACAAGCTGGGGAGAGGTCCCTTTTACATAAATCTGCGATTATTTCAGTAACTGACTTGCCCAGTTCTAGGGAGTAGAAACTCAGGCCTGGTCTCTAGAAGTTTGCTGCCTATCACAGAGTCATCCTGGCTCAGGCCAGTTCACTCCTTTCAAATGCTCCTCATAAGAATTTAATTTTTTAAAGAAAAAATAATGGGCTGGAGAGTTGACTCAGTCATTAAAGAGTACTGGATGCTCTTCCAGAGGATCTGGGTTCAATTCTCAGCACCCACATGACAGCTCACAACTATCTGTAACTCCAATTGTAGGGGAATCTGGTACTCCCCAGCCCCTCCTCAGACATACAGACAGGCAAAACACCAAAATACATTTAAAAACAAATTTAAAAGATGTATTTTATTATTCTTAATTATGTGTGTGGGTCTATACACATGAGTACTGGTCTCCATGGAACTGGAGTTACAGAGAGTTATTAGTCACGTGATATAGGTGCTAGGAATTGAACTGAGGTCCTCTGCGAGAGCAACATATGCTCTTAACCACTAAACCATCTCTCCAGCTTTAAGAATTTAATTTTATAAATCTAGAGCCAAATCTCTAAATGCTAGGTGGTGGCTACACAGAGCTTTCATCCCAGCACTTGGGAGGCAGAGGCAGGTGGATCTCTGTGAGTTCGAGGGCCAGCCTGGTCTACAAAGTAAGTTCCAGGACAGCCAGGATTGTTACACAGAGAAACCCTGTCTCAAAAAACCAGTCAGTCAGGACAGGAGAGATGGCTCAGTAGTTAAGAGCATTAGCTGCTCTTCCAGAGGACCAGAGTGTGGAGAGCAGCTCCACAAGATGGCGCCTGGCAGAGTGCCAAGTACTGCTTGCTACCTGATAAACAAGTCCATATAAGGATGTCTTGCTGGCTGGCTGTGCTTCTGTGTTTTGATGGCCTATCGGCTGTTGCCATGTGGCATTTGAGGATTGGATCATGATATAGTATATAAGGGTGTTCTGGGTGTTGCCTGGGGTCAGAAGATTGTACAAGGTTCCTGAATAAATTGCTTGAAGAAGAGCTCGTAGTCGCTTCCTTACTTCCGCTGGATGGACGGGCAGCGACACCAGAGTTCAATTCCCAGTACACACATGGTAGCTCACAGCTGTCTGTAACTCAAGTTGCAATGGATCTGACTCTCTCACACAGAAATGCAGGGAAAACACCAGTGTACATAAAAATAAAAAAAAATTTAAAAACGCAAATGATTTTTATAAAAACATTAGAAATGGAGAAGAAATTAAAGCAAAATGTAAAACCAACCACAAATCTTACCTGGGGAAAGGAAAAGATTATACACATTGAATAATTATTATATACGAAAAATATGTTTAAATGATTATTTTTAGTTAGGGTTTCTATTGCCGGGATAAACACAAATACCATAAAGCAAGTTGGGGAGGAAAGGGTTTGTTCAGCTTACACTTTCACATTGATGTTCATCACCAAAGGAAGTCAGGACAGGAACTCAAACAGGGCAGGAACCTGGAGAAAAGAACTGATGCAGAGGCCATGGAGCAGTGCAGCTTGCTACCTTGCTCATTGTGGCTTGCTCAGTCTGCTTTATTATAGACTCGTGAACCACCAGCCTAGGGATGGCACCACTGACATCAGTCACTACTAACTAAGAAAATGTTCAGGCTTGCCTACAGCCTGGTCTTGTGGAGGCATTTTCTCAGTTGAGGCTTCTTCTTCTTCTTTGATAACTGTAGCTTGTGTCAAGTTGACATAAAACTAGCCAGGACAATTGTTTTAGAACAATATAAACGTAGTAATTTGTTGACTTGGAAGAACATCTAAAACTAGAGAGAAAAAGGAACAAAGACAATTTGCTCAGTCAAGCAAAAGTGGGGGGAAAATTTTCTTAAAACTCAGAGCATCATACACAGAAGATATGAGACAGGACGGTAATGAAAAAACCTAAACTGAGCCTACAAGATGGTCCAATGTGGGGCAGTAGGCTGTGAGAGGCAGCTGGGTACCTGGTTGAACTGGCTTTGAACCTCAGAGACCCTCAGGGACTGTAGGAATTTGGCCTTGCTCCTGGGCCCTGGTTGCTTTCACATAGTCACAGCCCTCCACAGCCCCTCTCAAAGAGAGGTTTGTAGCCATAGGTCATGTAACACAGGTAGAGGGCGTGACTACAGGCTGCAGAGCCTCAAAACATCTCCATATTCATGAGTTACCTAAAGGCCAGACAGAGTACATAGCCAATTAAGCATTCCCTCCCAGACCCTCTTCCTTGGAAAAGATATTTAACCTCAGGCCTGCCCTGAGGACACGGAGTACAGCTTCATCCACTTTCCTTCATGACAATAAATATCTTAAGACCATGGACTACCTCTCTTCTTTGGGGTCTGCCGTGGAGAATCATGGAGAAGGTCTTCAACTACTAAGCCGCCTTTTAATCTCTACGCTTCCAGCCATGGAGGCCACCAACTCAAGCAAGCTAGCTAAGCCAGCAGTGACCCAGCCAAGCAATGGAGTCGCCATGACCAAGAGTCTCATTCCCTCCTTCTCCTTCGGCTGCTGGTCGATTCAGCCCATACACCCGTCTCAGTCCTTCGGAGGCCTCTCAGCAGCACCTGAGAGCCCAAGGGTCTGAGACCAGTTGGTTCCTGGCCACTGCCCTGGCAAGAGACCTTCAACCCAAGAGCTCCAGCCCCCGTGGGGTCTCAGACTGTGTTCCCTCACCATGGGGCGAAGCCCTGAGGCTTCTCACAGCCTGGAATGAACTCAGTAGAATTCCCACATCTCTGCCTCCCTGAGCTGTGGCCCTAGCCCCTGGGGCTACAGATGTGGGACTCACAATTCAACCCAACAGGATCCCCACCCACGAGCATCACAGCCCAACAGTCCAGCAGTAGAAGCACTTGCTGCACAAGCCTAATGCCTGAATTCAGCCCTCCAGCCCCATGTGGTAGGGAACTGACTCCTGCATACTGTCCTCTCACGAGCACTCCATGGCATGAGCTCGAACACCCACCAACACACAAACACAAATTGTAGATCTAATTAATTTTTAAAATTAAAAACAGCAGCAGCAGCACACAAGAAGGGATATAGATTGCAAAAGTAGATTATAACAGTCACAAACTGATGGCTGTGACCTTAAACAAGCAAAATCCATTAACGCCTGAAGAAGAGGAGTTAGCTTTCCAGAGCTACCATAATAGAACACTTCCAACACCCAGATTTAAAAAGAAAAGCAACAAAAGCACACAAATAAAGAGGAAAGCATGGCTCGATCACAGAGAAAAGATGTGGCAGAATCTATAGCAGAGGTGGCTCAGTCATTGAGATTACAGTGAAGTCTATCAAATCAGCTGTCTTAAATGTGTTCAGTGAGCAGAAAGAAGCAACGGACATCAGCCAGGTGTGGTGGTGCACTCCATAATCCTAGTACTTGCAAGAGCTCAGGAGGGAGACCAGCTACACAGCCAGAGGTGGTGGAGAAAAAGGAAAGGTAGAAGCGGCCATGGTTATGCAAGCCTGTAAGCCCAGCCTCAAGAGGTACAAACAGAAGGGTCAGGTCAAGGCAACCTGGTTTGAGGTGATAGCTTAGGTCCCACCTGATACTACAGAAGACTGACAGTGAACGAGTGAAGGGGATTTCTGCAGAATCCCCTTGAGATTTCAGCTGAGAAGCTTCAATGTCTGGCACTGAAAATCCATTTTTTTTTTTGGTTTTTCGAGACAGGGTTTCTCTGTGTAGCCCTGGCTGCCCTGGAACTCACTCTGTAGACCAGGCTATCCTCGAACTCTCGAACTCAGAAAACCGCCTGCCTCTGCCTCCCAAGTGCTGGGATTAAAGGCGTGCACCACCACCGCCCGGCTTGAAAATCCATTTTAATATGTCAGTGGATCAGCCTGGAAATAGTTGCATTTAGAATAATCTAGAAAAGTAAGTAAGGGATGGGAGAGAAGAAAAAAATGACTCTCCTACAATATTTTTGTGAAAGGTGTGCTAAGAATCAGAACCCAGAGCTTTCTGCATGCTAGGCTACTCTCCTAGCCCATTTTCTCTCTTTGTTTTTCTTTCTAGGCAAGGTGTCCCTTGGCCCAGGTTGGCCTCAAACCCCTTATGTGGACAAAGATGACCTTGAATGTTGTTCCTTTCTCCTGCTCCCAGTGCTGCGATTATAGATGTACACCACCACAGTCAATGTATGAGGCAGTAGAGACGGAACTCAGGGCTTTGCGCATGGTAGGCAAGCACTCTACCAACAGAGTCCATTTTTCTATTTCCTCAGACAGTATCTCACTATGTAGCCCTGGATGGCTTTGAACTCACAGACATCTTTCTGCCTCTGCATCCCAAGAGTGCTGGGATTGAAGGTATGTACCACTATGCCTAGCAACCGTTGTTTTCTTCTTTTTCTTTTGTGGAGGCCAGAAGAGGATACTGGATCCCCTGGACCTGGAATTACAGATGGTTATGAGCTACCATGTGGATAAGGTGCTGAGAACTAAATCTGAGTCCTTTGCAAGAGGTGGTTCTTAACCCCTGAGCTATCTCTCAAGCCCTATCTCTTGGTTTGCTGCTGTTTTGTTTTGTTTGTGTTTGTTGATTAGTTGGTTGGTTTTTGAGACAGAGTCTTACCATGTAGCCCAACCAGGTTGCTCTCAGACTCAGAGATCCAGCACCTGCCTGTCTCTGCCTCCTGAGTGCTGGGCTTAAAAGTATGCACCATCAGGCTGGAGAGATGGCTCAGTAGTTAAGAACACTGACTGCTCTTCCAGAGGTCCAGTGTTCAATTCCTAGCAACCACATGGTGGCTCATAACTATCTGTAATGGGATCTGATGCTCTCTTCTGGTGTGTCTGAAGACAGCTACAGTAAATTCACACATAAAATAAATAAGTAAATAAAAAAAAAGTATGCACCATCACAAAAGTACGCACCATACATAATCTTGGTTTTTTGTTATTTTGTGGGGTTTGTAATTTTATGTGTGTTCATGTTTTGCCTATTTGTATGTCTGTACACCATGTGTGCCTGGTGAGCATGGAAGTAAATAGAGGGCATCAGACTGAACATGGTAGTGCACGCCTTTAATCCCAGCATCGGAAGGCAGAAACAGTTGGATCTCTGTGAGTCCAAGCCAGCCTGGTCTACACAGTGTGCTTCAGGACAACCAGGACTGTATAATGAGACTCTATCTCAAGAAGAAAAAGAGGAGGAGGAAGAGGAAGGAGTGGGCAGAAAGAAGCAACATGGGCTCTTCTGGAACTAGAGTTATATATGGATGGCTGTAACCTATCATGTGGGTGCTGGGAATTGAACCTGGTTCCTCTACAAGAATAACAAGTGCTCAGCCGGGCGGTGGTGGTGCACACCTTTAATCCCAGCACTTGGGAGGCAGAGGCAGGCGGATTTCTGAGTTCAAGGCCAGCCTGGTCTACAAAGAGAGTTCCAGGACAGCCAGGGCTACACAGAGAAACCCTGTCTCGAAAAAAACAAAAACAAAACAAACAAACAAAAAGAAAAACAAGTGCTTTTAAACATTGAGCCATCTTCCTGCCATCCCTTGTTTTCTTTTCTTTTCTTTTTTTAAGAGTAGCATGTGTTTTTTTCTTTAAGATTTATTTAGGGGTTTGGGATTTAGCTCAGTGGTAGAGCACTTGCCTAGCAAGCACAAGGCCCTGGGTTCGGTCCTCAGCTCTGAAAAAAAATTACTTTATTTATATGAGTACACTTCAGATACACCAGGATCCCATTAAAGATGGTTGTGAGCCACCATGTGATTGCTGGGAATCAAACTCAGGACCTCTGGAAGAGCAGTCAGTACTCTTAACCACTGATCCATCTCTCCAGCCCCACTCTTTGTTTTCTTTCTTTCTTTCTTTCTTTCTTTCTTTTTTTTTGTTTTGTTTTTTCGAGACAGGGTTTCTCTATGTAGCTCTGGCTGTCTTGGAACTCACTCTGTAGACCAGGCTAGCCTCGAACTCTCGAACTCAGAAATCCGCCTACCTCTGCCTCCCAAGCACTGGGATTAAAGGCGTGCGCCACCACTGCCCAGCGCTTGTTTTTTTAAGACATAGTCTCACTATGTAATTCATATTGGCCTCAAACTTGCTATGTTACCCTGGCTGGCTAAACTCACTTTTATTCTGGTGAATTACTGCAACATATTTTCAAAAGAGATTTTTGTGAATTGCATTTAGTACTTTAAAGACTTTCCAGCAGGACATGGTGGCAGAGACACTGTCTCAAAATAAAAAAAAAATCTAAATAAAAGTATTTTCTCAGGCCTGTTTAATTTCTACCTCATTGTTATTCTCTGTTCTAAGCTCTGCATTTCAGCAAGCTGACCGCCAGAGGGCGTAGGCACTCAGTTACGCTGAACAGCGGGCTTCAGGCTGAATTTGGAAAAAGTGGTGGAAGACTGGCAAGCAAGAGGAAGGAAAAGCAGGGCGTTCCTCCCTCCCTCTCGCCCTTTCTTCTTCCCTCCCCCTCTCCAGCTGCAGACAAAATTGCTCTGTGGTGCCAGCTCTTTCATTAATTCGCAGTCCCCTGTCGGTCTTCTCAGTGCCCGTCACTAAGTCACTACTAAATTTTCTCTGTGGTTCCTTTTTACTAGGTTGAAATGTGAGTGCTATTTCTAGTATCATGCCAGTCATTATTTCTTTTGAAGTAGATTGTATTGCCTATATTTTAAAGAAGTTACGGGGGGGGGGGAGGGGTATGTGTCAAAGGACAGCTCACAGGCATCAGTTCACTCTTTTGACCATGTGGGTCATCCGGCTTGGCAGTAAGTGAATTTTCCTTGCTAAGCCTGCTCACTAACCCATTGCCCATATTTTATCAAACAAAATGCTGAGATTTAATTTAAATTAGTAGCTGGGGTGCTGTGGCATATGCCAGCAATCCTAACTATACAGAAGGGTGAAGCAGAGGGATGAATGATCAAAGTCGGTTTAGGCAACATGATAGATAGACCCTACACCCAAAAACCAGGGTTAAACTACTCACCCAAGATAACAAACAACTTATTTTTACCAAACCTAAGATGAATCAGACACAATGGCACGTGCCTATAAATTCACATAATGGTTCAAATCATCTATAACTCCAATTATAGAGGCTCCAATACCCTCTTCTGACATCTGAGGGCATCAAGGATCCCTGTGGTGTGCATATATATAGGCAAAACACTACACACAAGAAATAAAATTAATAAATCTAATTTTAAAATTAAAAATAAATAAACCTCCTCTTTCTTTGAGACAGGGTCTCATTATATAGCTCTGGCTGTCATGGAACTCACTAGGTAGACCAGGTTGGCCTTGAACTCTCAGAGATCTGCCTGCCTCTGCCTCTTGAGTACTGGGATGAAAAATCTTTGGGGTGGGTGGCTGTCGTGATGTCTCCCTAGTTAAAAGAACTGACTGTGGGTCAAGTGGTGGTGGTTATACCTTTAATCCCAGCACTCAGGCGGCAGTAGGCAGCTCTCCATAGGTTAAATGACAGCCAGGCAATACAATCTACTTCAAAAGAAATAATGACTAGTACATTTCTGGCATGATACTAGAAATAGTACTCAGATTTCAACCTAGAAAAAAGGAACCATGGAGAAAATTTAGCAGTGACTTAGTGACAGGCACTGAGAAGACACTAGAAAATTCTGTCTTCAAAAACAAACAAACATGGGGGCTGGAGAGATGGCTCAGACGTCAAGAGCACTGACTGTTCTTCCCAAGGTCCTGAGTTCAATTCCCAGCAACCACTTGGTGACTCACAAAAACAAACAAACAAACAAAAACCCCAAAACTATTTACTGTTCTTGCAGAGGACTTAGGTCTGGTTCCCAGCACCTTGTGTCTGCCTCCCAAGTGCTGGGATTAAAGGTGTGAGTATAGTCACATCTGTACCGTCAGCACTGGAGAGTGAAGACAGGAGAATCACTGAAGCTTGTTGGCAACCAGTCTAACTCCAGCTTCAGTGACGGAAGCTTGTTTCAAGAGAGTAAGTGAAGAGTGATAGAACAGGACAACCAATGGCATCTGCACAAACATGGGCACATAAATAAATACGCACACAAATGACGACAATGATGACAATGATGACAACAATGACAAAGAATAGGGCTAACAAGACAGCTTAGCTGGTACTTCACTGTCAAGCTTGAGTAACCCTGAGCCCCATGGCCCATATGAAAATTGACTCCTATAGGTTGTCTTGTGACTTTCCTTCACATGTGACAGACAAGCACCTACCCACCCATTCACACACACACACACACAAAGTGATGGGGTCCAGGAGTTGCCCCACAAACCATACAAACACCAATCTCAGTCAGACAGGGATGGTTTATTGAACACACACCTAAAGACTGATCAACCAGGGCAACAGCTCAGGCTCAAGAGCTGAAAGCTGCACCCTGGACATTTCTCAGAGCCAGCCAAAGGCTAAAACCACAATGAGCTGGTATCCACAATGTAGATGCTGGTAGCTGGCCTTGACTCAAGTCATTTTAGACATAACAGTTCATACTGACCTTTAATTGGATGGGTCCTACCTGAAGCTTGTGGCTGTGAAATTTCTTAATAACAAACTTTCAGCTAGAGAGATGACTCAGCAGTTAAGAGCACTGACTGCTCTTCCAGAGGTCCTGAGTTCAGTTCCCAGCAACCAACCATGTGGTGGCTCACAACCATCTGTAATGAGATCTGATGCCCTCTTCTGGTGTGTCTGAAGACAGCTACAGTGTACTTGAATAAATAAAATAAGAAATAAATAAATATTTTAAAAGATTAACATACCTCATAACATATAGAACATAACAGGGTATGTGGTCAGAATGATCCGGCTCTGAGTCAAATTTTTTTGTGTGTCAGTGACTGGCGGGTATATTACAGTAAAAAGATGAAACAGCTAGCTGGCATGGAACAAAATGGCTACAGCTATGCTAGGTGGACAGGCCTCAACATAGACAGGTAGGTAGATTAGATAGATAGATAGATAGATAGATAGATAGATAGATAGATAGATAGATAGATAG
>NW_021622519.1:0-1955 GCF_004785775.1 Grammomys surdaster | reverse complement strand
TAGATAGATAGATAGATAGATAGATAGATAGATAGATAGATAGATAGGTATAATTAAAATACAAGAACTGGCTGAAGAGTGGCTCTGCAGTAAAGAGCACTGGCTGCTCTGGTTTGATTCCCAGTACCCGTATGATTGGTTGCTTACAACCATCTGTAACTGCAGTCTCAGGGGATCTGACATCCTCTTCTGGCTTTAACAGGCATGCATGCACAAGGCACGTAGACTGCACGCAGGCAAAACACCTGAACACACAGAAATAAAATAAAATAAAATAAAATAAAATAAAATAAAATAATTAAAGCTTAGGTTACACTCCCAGAAGTATAATAATAGCAACATAAATTAGCTGCAGGCCAGATCAGTAGCATGTACCTGCCACATACTCAGGAGACTGAGACAGGAGAATTGCAAACTTGAGGCCAAACTGTATAAGTTAGTGAGGCGTTGGGGGATGTTCTGTGCATTATATATTATATAATTTTGTGCATTATATATTCAACTGATGTCAGTACCCAGGGATCTAGCTGCAGTCAGCATTATTATGAAGCACCCCTAGAATCAGTATTTTGTAAAACATGGTTCTCTACCACCTGATTGGTCAAATGAAGAGCTGACCAGCCTATAGCTGGGTAGGTGAGGAAAAGGTGGCACTTCTGTGCTTAGAGAGAGGAAGGGGGTCTTAGGTAAGTCCCAAGTAGTCACCATCAAGACCTGAATGCAGGAGATACCAGAGTGGGACTAAGATGGCAGGTAAGGGACCACGAGGTTGGAAAGTTGGCTAGGTTAGAATAATAGGGTTAGAATAGCTGAATATCTGCCCAGCTATAGTGTCAGCTTATTAATAAATATAAAGGTCTCCTTGCCACTATTGAAAGCAAGGATGGGCGTAGAAAAGCTTCTTACTTTTACAGTGAGGACCTGTCTTGAAATAAAAAAGGGACTGATACTGTAGCTCAGTGGTGGAGTGCCCATGTCGCATGTGTAGGGCCTTGGGTTCACTTTCAGGATTGAAAAAGATCAAATGCAAGCCAGGTGAGATGATGTTCACGCAGATAGTCAGAAGATTGTGGCACAATTTCTTGGACCAGTCTGGGCAAGGCAGCAAGACTCAATATCTTTTCCTTTTTTTAATATTTTAAAACAAAAATTCTCACATTCATTTGGGGGCGTGTTGGGTTTCCCACATACACCCACAGTGCACATGTTGAAGTCAGAGGACAACATGTGGATTCTAGGTATCAAACTCAGGTAGTAAGACTTGGCAGGAAATGAACCAATATCCACTGAACCATCTCCCTGGCTCTGCTTTTATATGTTAGCATTGCTTTGTTTTGTTTTAGAGACGTGGTCTTACTACGTAGCTCAGCCTCCCAAGTGCTAGGATTATGAGTATACAACCCTATGCCCACCTAGCTCAAATCCAGGCTCTTTTGTCTGTGTATATGTATGTTTGGGTGGTCTACGTTTATATATGTTTGTGTATAAGATATACATACATGTGGAATATCAGTATCAGGTATTTTCCCCTATTGCCTTACACCTTTTTTGTTTGTTTGTTTTTCGAGACAGGGTTTCTCTGGAACTCACTCTGTAGACCAGGCTGGCTTCGAACTCAGAAATCCGCCTGCCTCTGCCTCCCAAGTGCTGGGATTAAAGGTGTACGCCACCACTGCCCGGCCAACACCTTTTTTTTGAGACAAGATTTCTCACTGAACCTGAAGCTCACTGATTGAGTCAGACTGTCTGGCTAGTGAACCCTAGAGATACAGTAATCTGCAACTCCACCCCAGTAATGGGGTTCCAGATACATAGCGCTGTAACCAGCTTTATACAGGTACATTTGACCCACAGAACCATCCCCCTAGATCACACTCAGTTTCTTTTATTTTTTTCTTTTGAAATAGGTGTGTGTGTGTGTGTGTGTGTGTGTGTGTGTGTGTGTGTGTGTGTGT